>NC_143553.1:84821500-85123750 GCF_054136105.1 Typopeltis vanoorti
AGGGAAATGTCGACTTAACATAAAATCAAATAGCATAAAGTTCCAAAGAAGGCAATTCTTACATAAATTGGGGAGCAGCCGCACTATATTCCTGTTGGAGGGTTGCTGCTGAAGAGCAAATAGCCCTTGTTATGTTAGACAGAGTCTAGATGTTGATGCCCAGTTTCTAGTAAGGGTAGTACTATTCTAGTACTACCCTTACTAGAACTACTAGTCAGTAGTTCTGACTTGTAGTACTACAAGTCAGGAATTAATGTATCAGCTATATGAGTAAAATTTTGATACACACAGAAAGCTTCTGGGAGGCTTGTGATTAGTGTTGAGATATGGTTATTCTGTGTTTTTAGTGTGAATTTTTTGCATTCATTTATATTATTGTGGTAGCTGTGCACAGTCCAGACTACTGCTTTTGTGTAGAGAACTGAGCACTTTTTACTGAAAGTTTTTATTATTATTTAAAATAAAAATAAAAAAAAGCAAGCCTTACAAATTGAAGAAGATATGCAGCCTTGTCTAGATTAGGCATTTTCAACTAGGGCTGCTGGAGTTTATTGATCCATCAGTTTGAAAGTTAAATAGCTACTGAATTAGTTATTACATCTCAAAATAAAGGTTCAGTATTTTAAATTGTTAGGAGCATCAACATGAATATTGACTAACTTCTATTTTGTGTCTAGTCCTGGCTGTAGCAAATTCTAGACACAGTTAGAATCATTTTGGTTGGCCCTTAATTTAAAATAATTAGGTATTGGGAATTAAACATGTTTTTAATGTCACTTGTGACATAGCAAGAATTGTTAGAAACATGTACTCTTTAAAATAAAGATTTATTTTAGTTAAATAATTTATTTTAGGTCAAATATTCTTTATTCCTGTGAATACATGTTTCTAATGTATTTCTAATTTGCATGGAGGGTGGTTAAACCATGGAATGCATTGCCTGATGGAGTGGTGAGAACGATAAAGGCCAATGAGTTTAAGGAGTGGTATGATGGACTTTGTGTTTCTTAGGGAGGACCTCCCACGATGAGTCTTTGACTCCATGGAGGCCTGAATAATAATAATAATAAAATAATAGTGATAGGTATCAGAATATTTGCTATTAAAAAGAGAAAGAGAGAGAAAGAAACTAATTCTAAACAAAATTTTCTTGCTTTTTGTTTAGCAGAATCTTCCAATATTTTACAATTTTGAAATTTCTTGTTTTGAGGTCGATTGGGCCCATTTGGCTTAAGGCCAGCCCTATGGATTTCTTAGAAATTTATCTTATAATAATAATAAAACGCTTTTATACTTTCAGTTTTCTAATTATTTCAGAAACTTTGGGGGGGGGGGGGAATATAGCTCAGAAAATGAGTATTCAGCATATGCTTCTTCCATGGACTTCTATTTTCATCCCTGATCAGAAAACTGGAAATGTGATTAAACTAACACTGAAATTTAGAAGTGCAACAAAAAGCTTTGTGCATCTCCATGGAGTCTGAAGACTCTATGGAGATACCCCAAATAATAATGCATTAATTACTTAATTATCCAATTGCAATGGAAAATCAGTTATTATTATTATGGGCAACTCCAAGAAGTCCACTCATCGAGGGAGGTCCTAAACATCATGTCAAGAACTATCCAACATTGGTGCAGTATCTATAATAATTTGCTTTGAACTCATTCACAGTCGTGGCACCCACAACAGACTCCTGCAACATATTCCACTCATTCACCACTCTCCAAGCAAAAAAATCTAGTTTTAACACTCTTGCTAACTATACTCTTACTCAGTTTCCATGGATGGACCCTGGTTCTCCCATCAACACATCTGTTCTGAAAAATTTCTCCTGAATTAATCTTGTAAAAACCCCTCACTAATTTGTATGTCTCAATCATATCATCCCTTTTCTACCTATCAACCAGTTTCTGTAACCCACAAATCTTCAACCTGTTCTCATTACATTCATTCCATAGACCTTCTTTCATCTTGGTCACTTGCTTCTGGATCCTCTCCACCTCCTCCTCCTCATCACTAAGAAACCCCAATAATCTGCTTGTCTCTGCTCGTCAAAGTATTCTTCAATAACCAAGTGATCTGATGAGATGCTTTAGTCACTTTTGCCATGTGTCTCCTAAACTTTAACTCACTATCCACTAACAGTCCCAAGTCCCTGGCTTCATCAATTTCCTGGAGTACAGTTCCATCAGTGTGGTATATAGCTGGTAATCTTTTCACTCCAAAATACATAACCACTTCACCACATTAAACAGACATCCATTCTCCTTTGCACAGTTTGCCAATCCCTTCAAATCATCCTGCAAAATTCTGACATCATTTTTATTAACTATTTCTCTACCCAACTTTGCATTATCGGCAAATAACTGAACAGTTCTTCTCATATCCTTTCCTATATCATTAACCCTTTCTGACCTGAATTTTTTTTTACAAGTGAAAAAAAATTTCTTTCTATTTATTTTGTCTTTAGGTCTAAAAAAGCAAGGACATCAAGTATTTTTTTGAAAAATACATTTTCATTTTTCAGAAAATGAAAATGTATTTTTTTTCAATGATTCATGGAAATTTCATTTTCAATGAATCATTTCAGAATTGGAATTATTCGCCATGTAATATGGGCTATGAAGGCCAAGAAAGTTAGTGATTCCAATTGTAATCACTAGGGCAGAAAGGGTTAATGAACAAATTAAACAGTAGCAGTCGAAGAACAGAACCCTCTGGCATGCCACTAGTCACAGGCCTTCTTTTGGACTCTACTCCTGAATAAACTACTCTCTGATCTCTCTCCATCAACCACCTTCTTATCCACTACACCAACTCTATATCCATCCCCATGTGCTTTAGTTTACTGATTAGAAATCCATGTGGTATCCTGTCAAAGGCTTTTGCAAAGTCCAGCAGTATCACTGTAAACCCATTACCTTTATCCAACTCAGCTGTCACTGTATTATAAAATATGAAGCAAGTTACTGAGGTATGACCTGCCTTTCAAAAAACCTTGCTGCCCCATTACAAAACTCCACACAATATCCCATTTCCATCTATCCATTCCTGTATTTTGCCCTTGACCAACTTTTCCAATACTTTGACAACTCCTGATATGCTGATTGATTGGTAATTTGCTATATCAGCCTTGAAGTCTCCTTTATGCAGTGGAACTATTTTCCCCTCTTTCCACCCTCTCAGGACTAACCCAGAGCTGAGACTTAGATTTAACAAGATGGTCAAGGGCACTGACAATTCCCTCACTGCTTCATGTAAAACTCGAGCTGGTAGTATACCATCCAATCTCACAGTTGTATTCACATTAAGGTTCTGTAATATGCTATGCACCTCCATTTCATTTACCTCAGTTCCTGTATAATCCTTTTGCTTTCTCATTCCTGTAATATCACCAGCTGGATGATATACTTTTGCAAAGTGTCTTAGTAATACTACTATTTCGACTGATTCAGTTACCTCCCTACCTATCGGTATTCATTAAATTCATCCTGCCATAAACATTCTTCCTTTTACTTGCAGCATGTTGAAAGAACAGTTTGGGATTATCTTTGGCCTGCACTGCTAATTTCCTTTCATACTCTGCTTTTGCCTTTCTTATTGCACTGGTTACTCTTCTGGTCTATGCTTTGTACTGCCCATTTGCCTACTGATCATCTTTCTCCTTGAATTACTTTCAGAATGTTTTTTTTTTTTTTTTCAGTTTTAGTTTAATGATGATATTCTTCATTTATTATTTTTTCTACTGACTTTATTATTTATTCTACTGACTCTAGGTATGCCGTCTGTAATTACTTTCCTCGAAAAACAAGAGTGGCTAACTTGCAGAGAGAGAGAGAGAGATAGATGAGCTGAAAGAGCAGGTGAAATGTCTAGGGAATGAGATGAGAAGTGTGGAAGATGAGATTAGGTGAATGGAAGGGATGAATGCAAGACAAATCAGAGTAGGAGTGAGTGAGAGAGAGAGAGTTATGGGAGTGGTAGAAGAGGAGAGAAAATAGGAACAGTGGAAGAGAGGGAATGAGAAAGAGAGTTATGGAAATGATGGAAGAGGAGAGAATGGAAACAGTAGGAGAGAGGGAATGAGAATAATTCAAGGGAGTGCTGGAACCAGGCATAGAGTGATGTCAGGAAGGCAGGTAAGTAGGAATATAGAGAGAAAGTGTTAGAGGGAGAGTGACAGGTGCAGGTGAGCAATCAAGGAATAAGGTGGTAAGAGGTGTAATGTGTGGGGACTCAATGATCTGTGGTGTACAAGATAGGATGTGTGAGGAGGGTTTTCCCAGAGGAATGATAGAGAGAGTGTGGCTGTGACAAATAAGAGGAGTGAAAGGGTGGATGAGATGATTGTGATGGTAGGAATGAATGACTTGAGAGGCAACGTAAATTGGGCGGCGAGAGATATGAGATTCTTGCTTGAGGTGGTACAAAAGAAAATGCAGAGAGGAAAGATAGTGTGCGTGTTACCTAGGTATGATAGTGACAAGCTGAGCAGAAGAGCAGTAATATTGAATAATATAATAGCTAGAATGTGTGAATGGATGAGGGCGTTTGAGGACAGAAAGGAATTGTATGCGAGAGACAGCTTGCATTTGAATGAGGAAGGACGTAGGCATCTGGATAGATTGCTGTTCTGAACGGGAAACTAGAATACCAGGGTGGATGGTAGCAGGGGTGGCCTCTTGTGGGAATGGGTACTTGGGAGAAGGGGGACGACATCAGGTAACGCTGAGCCCAATGCAGTCTAGAGGGGATAATGCTAGGTATAGAAACAGTGGCATTTTACTTTATACTAATGCCAGGAGTATCCAGAATAAAGGAGAAGAATTAGTGGCACTGATAGCATCAGCTTGGCCAAAGATTATTGAGATCACTGAGACGTGGTTGACAGAAGAGGATATAATAACAGGAATAGAAGTTGCAGGGTACAGCATTTTTCGGCAGGAGGAAGGGAAAACGCAGTGGTGGAGTACTGCTTATGATAAGTGACACTTATGTCCTCTAACAGTGGAGGCTTTGGAAGGCAGTGACACTAATGGTTTTGAAAGCATATGGTGTGAAGTAGAGGTCGGCAAGACAGGATGATAGTGAGGGTCAATATTTAGTGGGATGTTGCTACAAGCCAAGGAGCACAGAGGGTGAGGAGCAGGAGATGTTTAGGTAGTTGAACTTGGCAGGTGCAAGAAGAATGATTGTTATGGGAGATTTTAACTATAGCAGTATAAGTTGGGAAGAAGAAAATGGATGTAGTAATAAGGGAATGGAATTTCTGGAATTCTTGAGGGACAGATGTCTTAGGCTACATGTAATAGAGGAACAAGAGGTTCAAGCGTTTTGGATTTAGTCATAGCATCAGAAGAGCTGATAATAACTGAGATGACATCTCTTCCCCCTGTTGGAGAGAGTGACCATGTGGTTTTGACTTGGAAGATGAATAGACATGCAGGAGTATCAAAGAAAAGAGAACATATGTGGAATTATAAGGCAGGTGATTATAATAGTCTTGGATATCAACTTGGGGAAGTTTCATGGAGGGAGGAATTGGAAGGCTGGGATATCATTAGTGCTTGGGAAATTGTAAACAAATATTTGTTAGCAGCAATAGTAAGCTGTATTCCACAAGTGAAGAAGATGACACAATTTGGTGCAAAGTGGATGACAAACAATATTAACAGGATGTGAAAAAGAGGCTATGGAAGATATATAAGGAGACAGGTGAAGAGCAGATGCATGAAGAATATAAGACACACACCAGGAGAGTGACTAGTATGGTAAGGAAGGCGAAACTGGAATATGAGAAAAGATTGAGAAATGAATGAGAAAAATATGAGAAAATAGTGCCATTGCATAAGGGCAGTAGCAGACTGGAAGTGTGTAATTATAGGCCAGTTTGTGTGTCATCAGTAGTTGTTAAGATCTTGGATAAATTAGTGAGGGACCGTATACAGCATTGGGCAGATGAGGGTAATATTATCCGTGAGAGTCAACATGGATTTGTTAAGATGCACTCTTGTTTTAGTAATATGCTAGCCTTTTATAATAAAGTTACAAGAGCAGTAGATGAGGGAAATGCATATACTGCCATTTTCTTGGATTTAGCGAAGGCATTTGACAGGGTGCCACATGATAAGCTGATATTTAAGTTGCAGCACATGGGTTTGAATGTCAGGTTTGTCAATTGGATTCAGGATTGGCTGTCCAATAGGTATCAGAGAGTTGTGTATGGTGGGACAGTTTCAAGGAGGCAGAAAGTTACAAGTGGGATCTCACAGGGCTCAGTACTGGGACCTATATTGTTTAACCTTTATATCAATGAAATTGTCAGTGGATTGCATGGGGATATTCAGTTTTTGCAGATGATGTGAATCTGGCAAGGGTTATTAATAATAGTGCAGATGTGGTAGCCCTGCAAGAGGATTTGAATAAGCTAGACAGATGGGCAAATGAATGGGGTATTGGTTTAATGCAGAAAATGTAAGGTCTTGAGGTTTGGGAAACATCGATGGGACACTTCATACTCTATTCGAGGTGTTGTACTGGAGGAAGTAGGGGAGACAAGAGATCTGGATTTGATGATTGATAGAAATCTGAAATTTAGGGGACATATTACAAAGGTGGTGAAGGAAACACAGAGGATTTTTGCAATAATGAGAAGGACGCTGACCTGCAGAGATAAAAGAGTTATCATTCCATTGTGTAGGACCCTGATCAGACCACACTTAGACTATTGTTCTCCGATTTGGTCCCCAGGATTTTAAGGGAATAAATTAACTGTGGAAAGGGTACAGAGGCAGATAACAAAGATGGTTTCAGGATTGTACAGTTAGTTATGGGGATCGACTGAGGGAATGTGGATTGCACAGTTTGGTATATAGAAGAAGGAGAGGTGATATGATTGAGACTTTTAAACTATTGAGAGGTGATTACAGGGTTGACACTGGGGAGTTCTTTTGCTTGGTTGAACAGCAGGAAGGAGTGATGACAAGGGGGCCATCCCTGGAAGTTATGAAAGGAATCTGTGAGCAAGAAGGTGAGGATTAGTTTCTTAGCATGGAGGGTGGTTGAACCATGGAATGCATTGCCTGATAGAGTGGTGAGAGTGAGTATGGTCAGTGAGTTTAAGGAGTGGTATGATAGACTTTGTGTTTCCTAGGAGGGACCTCCCACGATGAGTGTTGATAGACTTTGTGTTTCCTGGGAAGGACCTATCGCTATTAGTCTTTTGACTCTAGAGGCATGAATAATAATAATAATACTCCTTTACCACTTCCCAAGCACACATCTAGCTCTTGCAGTTTCAGATGCCATGGCACTGATCCAAGCAATCTCCTAAGCTTGTCATACTTACCAGCCCTGTAATTCCACATATACCCTTCTTAACTGAAAATTCCACACATTTAGCTGCCTCCCAGGTCAAGATCATATCATCACTCTCACCAGTTGGCAGCAACATGGTCATATTGGTTATAGACAAATTTTCAGATGCAATTACTAGATTGTGCACCCTCAAACCCCTAGTATATTCCATCACATGTGTAATGTGATGTTATATAATATCAGGTAGTTATCTCTTAGTAACTGCATAAATTCCATTTCCTTCCTTCCATGTGTCCTCTCCTCCTTCCAGTCTAGGTTGCCATAGTTGAAATCCTTTATAATAATTACCTGCCCTCTCCCCTCATTGAGCTTATTTACTGATGCATACTGTCTCCATCATCTTTTCCATCCCCTGGTCTACAGAAGCATTCATCTGTATATTTTGTTCTGCTAGTCTCTATCTCACACCAGATAGCCTGAAATGTGCTATTTTCACTGGCCTGCAGTTGAACTTCTACTCTCTTTAGTTGCAGTTCATCAGCTATCACCAATAACACTCCCCCCCCCCAATTCTTTTCTCTCTATTTTCCCTGAATACACTATACCCTTCACATTATATCCCACTAACTATATCATATTCTCTTAGACATATCTCCCTAATGTCAGTAACCTTTGACCAGATGAGCCAACCAATGCCAAAAATTTCTCTTGCTTGTTCTGAATGCTCCTGGCATTAGTGTACATAAAGTTCAAACGTTCCTTCTTCCTACACATTCTTACACTCATCTGCCTCACTGATGTCTGCATATCCACTGAACAGCTTACCCCCCCCCCCCCATCCCAAAAAAGGCAAGTGTTGTGAAGTCATACCACCTTTACCAGTCCTGAAAATACTTCAGGCACAAACTTTGTTTGCTTACACTTGGATAAAGGATTAAACCAAGTATATAATTTCTTGGTATCTTTAATTTATAACATATCCATTCAGATGCAAACCATCCTACTTGTATAAGTCTTTTCACGTATCAAACTTATTCCACACATCCACACCACTCCTCTGCATAACCTACACATCGAGCTCTAGTTTCCCTGATTCTGCACATCCACTTTCACTTCATTTAACAACACTTTTTCCAGTCTCCAAAAATCAAATGCATTCAGTTGTTGAAAGTTTTTTCACTTGGTTATACTATAAATGAAAGATACCAAAAAATTATGTACTTGGTTTAATCCTTTATCCAAGTGTAAGCAAACTTGGTATCTTTAATTTATAGTATAACCAAGTGAAAAAAACTTTCAACAACTAACTATCTCTAATCCAGAGTATTTTAATAATAAGGTATGACACCTTTTGGCAACTCGTACATGAAAATGTGACTTTTGCATTACTTCAACCTTGGTATCACCTCTGGGTCTGGCTCCCACTGATAAGTCCTCAATAAAGGTCGAAACCAGTCTGGGTAGTGACCCTTCCCATTATGCACAGCATTATAGATGTCTGCAAGGAGATGTGCTTTGCATTATGGGATACTAAGGCAAGTGATGTGAAGTCATACCAACTTTACCAGTCCTGAAAATACTTCAGGCACAAACTTTGTTTGCTTACACTTGGATAAAGGATTAAACCAAGTACATAATTTCTTGGTATCTTTAATTTATAACATATCCATTCAGATGCAAACCATCCTACTTGTATAAGTCTTTTCACGTATCAAACTTATTCCACACATCCACACCACTCCTCTGCATAACCTACACATCGAGCTATTAGTTATCTGGTCACATAAATGAAGAGTCAGTTAATTGAAAGTACAGCTATAAGGTGCTCTGCCAGAAGTTGAGTGACAGATAAGTCAGTTTGATGGTTTTGGTTATTTGAAGGTAGGATAATTGAAAATTCATTATAATAATATTTCTGAATAATTCTTATTATTTTAAATGTTATTTATATATGTATATGCATAAATATGTTTTTTTTTCCAGTATAATGAATCTGAAATGCACTTTTTTGAGCATTCTGAAGAAAGGAAAACAACATAAAGAAGAATTTTTCTCTGTATAAACTAAAGACAATTAAAGAATTATTTCCATAACAGAATGAAATGATTTCCCAAGATAACAAAATTTGTGTGTGTGTATATATACAGCATGCATATATATATATATATATATATATATATATATATATATATAATTGTTTTATATATCTGTACATTTAGAGTTCATGAAGCATTATTCTTTATATATATTGCCAGCTAATGTTAACATGTACATAAAAATATTCATAATTCTTTATATTTATATATATATAACTTGAGCCTGTAAACTTTTTTATTTTATGCTGTACTAATGTGTTTTGCCAAATGAGTTCTTCTTTCCTCTACAGTAAAGGTTTTTGGGAATTTAATTTCTTGATACTGTTTTAATATAAACTTTCTTTTTAAGTTTTAACAACTGCAATGCATTCAAGATTTTTTTACTTATTTATTTTTTCCTTTGTACAGAGTGATTTTTTTATACAAACATTTGTTATTTCAATTATTTTACTCAGAAAGCTATTTCACTTTAGATTAGTCTGTCAAAGGTTCATGGTTTCACATTAGAACTCTGTAATTATTCATAATAGTACTCCACAGTATGAACAGTGCCAAAATAAATAGTTTCTAATGTTTCTGATATATTTTTTTAATATATCAAACCAGCATTTTCCAAGTGCAAATGATAATTGTGGTAACACACAGCACTCTGTTAGATTGTTGTATACAACATTTTGGATCTGGATACTCCATGCATGATTCAATGAAAGAAGACAGCTCTGCTTCATAGAAGTGCCTACAGGTTTCAGGGGCTATTTTTAGATTCAGCATCAGATGTGAAACACTTCTAAACTCACTAAGTGTGGCTACATTAATCTCCCAAAGATTTGGGGAATAGATTCTAAGACTGCATTCAGCTTGATTTCTGCTTCTTCTTCTTTGCCTGTCCTTAGAAGGATAGGACATAATTCCTTTTCAATTAAAATTTGAATTGTTTATACAACAACCAAATTAAGTGCTGTGTGTGTGTCTGACCACAGTTATAATTTATGCTTTGAAGATATTGATGGTATGAATATTTTAATTATTTTTCTACTAAGAATCAACTAACAATTCCTTCAGCAGTAGGTGTCAGTATACGTAAGCAGAAATTCAAGTCAAAGGTGAGTTGCATTCTTTTGTGTACTTCAAACTGTGAACTTTTAGCAAATGGTTCTGAAGTAAATTAGCTTTGCTATTGTAATAATTGATGTTATCAGAGCACATTAGTCTTCAAATGACATATGAATGTAATAATAAGAATTTTATTTTAAAGTTTTTTGATGTTCATTTGTGTGGATAAGAGAAAGATGTAATTAAAAAAGTTATAATTTTTTAAGAATTAATTTTTTTATATCATTGAAGAACAGTTTTGTTCAACAGACAGAACAATAATAGGATTGCCATTGTCTTTCACAATAAAAATTCAAACAGCAATAAGCAGGCTACACACACCAGACAGTGGAAAGGAAATATTGGGAGCAATTTTTATAAATAGTTCTATAATGATTCAGTTACACAGGTTTTTTTTAAGTGATATATATATATATGCATACAGGGTGTCCCTGAATTCATGGCCCAAACGTGAGGGGATGGCAGTACACACCGTAACCACCAATATTCGTCATAGAATATGCGGCTGCAAATGAAGTGAGGAGTTGGAAATGAAGGACAGACACACGTTTCCGGAGTGACATTTATTGGAGATCATTACAATAAATGCTCAAACGTCCACCACACCAATGTTGATACACGTGGCACAACAGCGGAGTAGTGATTGGTGTACCTGCTCGTAAACACCAGGCTTGTCGTGCACATCACCGGAGTCGGGCTACCAGATCCTCCACGGACTGCACGGGCATCTCATACATGACACTCTTCAAATGTCTCCACAGAAAGAAATCATGACAAGAAAGATTGGGCGGTCTGGGGGGGGGGGGGGGCACGGAATGGGACCACCGTGCCCAATCCATTGGTTCCCAAAATGTGGCATTAAGATGCTGACACATGTCCATGCTGAAATGGGAGAGTGCCCCATCGTGCTAGAACCACATATGGGAGTGTATGGCGACTTGAACATCCTGAAGCAATTCCAGCAAAACCTGTTGCAGAAAAATGCGGTATGTTCGCCCATTAAGGCAGTCCGGCAGTTAGATAGGGTCCAATTAAGTAGTCATCCACGATTCTCTGCCCAGACATTGATGGCGAACTGTTGCTGGTTCGGCTGTGGACGTATATACCATGGACTGTTCCATCTCGTGTCCGGTTGACACTGAGAATGCTGGGGTTTGGCCGATCCAGTGCTTTTAAGCCGTGCCGCCTCGTCTACGCCACCTACCAGCACCGGGCTGCATTTGCGGCTGCATATTCTGTGACAAATATTGATGGTTTCTGTGTGTACTGCCATCCCCTCATGTTTAGGCCATGAATTCAGGGACACCCTGTGTGTGTGTGTGTGTGTGTGTGTGTGTGTGTGTGTGTGTGTAAACCTTAATAAAATTGTTAGAAGATAATTTGATTCCTTATGGAAATTTATAAGAGAGACAGTGATTAGTTTACTAAAAATGCTTTCAATTACAATTTTTTTTTAATTGAATAGAAAACATTTTTAATGCTTTTATTTTATTTTTTTTTTCATTTCTGTGGAACTGATAAATAGTTTACATAAGAAATTAAGCTAATTCATTTTTTTTAACATAAAATAACTATAAATTCACATGTATACTACTATTACTACTACTAACTACTAGTATACATGAATATGTATACTAGTAGTTAATTACTAAAAATTAAAGGAACTGTAGATTAATCATGTAATAAGTTATAAAATTTTCTGGACAAGCTTTTTTTGAAGTATTAATTCACATTAAAAAATGTAAGCTGGTTGTAGAATTAAAAAGGATTTTCAGAGTCTGATTTATATCTCTAGATTAAGCTTGTCACTCATTATTTTAGGATCTCTTTTAGATTCAAGATATTCATCACAGGGAAGCTTACCCTGTGGATCACAAAGTCTACTACTCCTTACTCATGTATTACCTGCACTGTTATCACCCTGCTCAGCAATGCATTCCACACACACACACACACACACACACACACACACACACACACACACACATGAAAAAACCACCTCTTACTTCCTTGGGCAATTTCTAAGGATGGCATTTTTTGTTCTTGTCTGTTAGTCTTCCCTTTCTAAAGAGTAGAAATAGTAGATAATCTTCCCATTATCAATCCAATAAATACTTCTTAAGTTTAATGTGTCACAATCATATTATCCTGTCTCTGTCTACTAGACTATAGATTACATGCTCTTAATCTGTCTCTAGAGCAGGATTTCCAGACTATGTAAAAATAAATTAAAAAAATTACAAAATATATATATATAATTTATAAAAATAGTAGGAAAAAATCATTAGCCCACCCACAGTATAAATGTACTATAGGTTTACTAATAACCTTTTGTGACTGGGAACCACATAAAAAATAGATAAAAAATAATCTCTCAAGCCACTATCCCACATGAGACCATCCCTGCTATGTTCCAACTTGATAACTTAAGTTTTCCTGTCCTGACATTTATGTGCCTAACTTACTTGCCTTCCTCTGATCTCTCCTCTCTCTTGCTCCTTTACTCTCAACTTCCTCTCATTTTTGTCTTTAGCTTCTTCTTCTTCTCCTCTCACTTCTACTCATTTGCCTTATGTCAGTTACCTCTCAAACAGGGCCAGATTTATACATAAGCTGGACAGACTACAACTTAGGATTTCACATTACAGGGCCTCTGCTTCAGTATAGATAACCTAAAATTTACTCAGTTAGAGGGAGACATCTTAAAAGTTATGGCTTAGGGGGTCACAACAACCTTAAACACAACTCTGCTCTCAATTCCCCTAATCTCTCTCTCTCTCTCTTTTCACCATTCTTAATGTCTTCTTCCAGTCTTCTTTCCTTCCACTTCCTTTCTCAGTATCTCTATTTCTCTTTCTCAGCATCTTGCCTTTGCTTTATATTCATCAATACAATTCTGTCAGAACTGCCATCTCTGAACTTTTACTAATTTTTCTCCAAATTAGTCTTATCTGTCAGAACACAATATAGGCAGATCTTATATTTTGATTTTCTATGGCACTTCTAACTTCATCAGTTCACCTAGATCTTAGTCTTCCTCTGGGTCTTTTTCCTGTAATTTTGACGAAGGTTAACATTAAGTTAACCTTTCTTCTCCCATTCTGTTTAAGTGACTACCACCACCACCACCTAGATTACCTTTGCTCACACATTTGTGAATGTTAACAATGTCAAGATCATTTTTAATATGATAACACCATTCTCCATTCATCTCCAGTCACACATTATCTAAAGTTAAATCTATTGACACCTCATGCATACTTTCCTCATCTTAATTGCATTACTCATAATTCTCACTAATTTTCATTCCACCACTTTCAGCTGCTAAAGCCTTACATACTGTTTTGAATGAGCCTCTAGTTGATTTAAAAAAAAAAAAAAAAAACTATCACTACTTCATGGAACTTAGTGAAAAATTTTGTTAAATCTTTAAACATTAAAGTATTTATTTGATGAATAAATGAAGGTAAAATAAAAGGGTATTTTCGTTGGCACACAAATAACAGATATTATGTATGACACTAAGACATCAATTTTGACATCCTTTCTTTACAATATGATATTCAGTTTCATCCTGCTCAAAACTAAATGGTGATCACTTCCTATTTCAAATTCCCCTATGTATATTCTTATGTCCTAAATTAGTGTGAAGATATCACTATCAACAATAACGAGATCAGTGAGACTTTTTCTGATTTCTTCTCTTAATGAATCTGTGCATAACTTTATATTGGAAGATAACATTAATAATGCAAGTCCTGAAACAAAAGCATCTAGCAAGCTTACTGTTATTATTAACTTTATTCTTTTAATCAACCTTTCCTAAACATTTCTATGTGTGTGGTATTCGTTTTGTTGCCAACAAGGACTCTTTTTCTTAGTAGAACCTTTTGTCAGAACATAGTCATAAATTTCTCATTTTCCAGTTCCTCATTTTGATATTGCCCACATCTTCAAACTTGATATTGCCTGCCAATCAAGATGATTATCGTTGTGTTTAGTTGAATACTATAGCTATTGCTTTCTTTCCCTGATCATTACTGCTTACATACAACATCTTGTAATTGTTATTTAAAACAACATTTGTCTTCGTTGTTTCGGTAATAACACCAATTATATTGACATGTTGCCTCTTAAATTCTACTTCTAGTTCCACTTCTTTTCTTGATACTTCTTACGTTGATGGTACCTGTCATGTGATTTTGAATTAAAATTCATTCCAGTAGCTAATTTTTAACAGTTTGCCCTGACAAAAACAATGAGAGCCTTGATTAAGGGGTGATGCCCCAGCTGGTATAAAATTTATCATGCTGTATAATCTTTTTGTTTTTGTTTGTTTAAGCCAATACAGAATACAGTTTGGTTGGCTAAATACCAAATTACCAGCCCATCCTTGTTTCTTCATATAGGTTTATCCATATAGGTACCTACTAATGGGGGATGTACCACAAGAAGGTGAGAACTGCACATTAGGTCAGAAGCCTCGGTCATTTCTCCACATTATATAAAAGGCTATATGGAGGTCTCTTCCCAGTTATCTAGCTTTGTTCCCTAAGTGGCTTTGGCTGTTATGTAGACTTTACCAATTATTTCATTCATCCTCTGCCTAAGCACTGATTATCCAAACAACTGATCCAGACTCTTCTGGAAGAACTGAGAGGACCAGAAGACACATAACCTTATTTCAAAAACTTGGTATTCATTATTATTTTGATAATCACTGGACTTTGTTAAATCAGAAACTTCATGAAAGGTGGCCTAACCTTAAATTTATCCTTATTATTTCTACACTTGTCACTTTTTCTCACCTCACCCTTACTGAATTGTCATGGATGTCTCCTGTTTTTGTTTTCCTCTCTCTCCTTCCTTCCTTCTGCTCTTGAAAAATCTCCCCAATATGTATATGGAATGTCTTGTTGAAAAAATTGCTAAAATCTCCTACATTTTGATATCTATATATAATCAAGAAGACCAGAAAATCTATACTGTATGACAAAGGAGACATAACTGAATATAAGTATGCCTAGTCTAAATAGGTGCAAAGTCTATTGTTTATTTAAAAAAATAAAAAATAGGAAGTCAAAAATTATCTGTGGTGCCAGTTTCACAAACTTAACCTTTTTTTTTTCTATTTTTATCAATTTATATATATATATTTTTTGTATTTTCCATTTATTTATTTTTTTTTTTACATGGTCTGGAAACCCTGATCTAGAGACTAAACATGGAACTTTTTCAAAATATTTTATTATTTTATTTATTATTCTTAATAAAGAATTCTTATGTCTGGTCGTAATTACTTTTTTTTTTTGTTGTTCACTGGCCTTCTGTTCACTGGCCTGGTTTGCTGGGTGGTTAGCATACCTACTCTCCAAACCAACAGGCTGCGGGTTTGAATCCAGCTGTGGGCATGAATGTTTGTGATTGTCTTTAGGTGGAAGATGAATGTTATCGCCTGGTGTGAGACCACTGTCCTGCTTATTGGAGGCCTGAAGTGGCATGAAAAAAAAAGTTCCATGTTTAGTCTCTAGATCAGGGTTTCCAGACCATGTAAAAAAATAAATAAATAAATGGAAAATACAAAAAAGTATATATATAAATTGATAAAAATAAAAAAAAAATTTCTCAGCCTACCCATGATACAAAGTGTACCATAGGTTACAATATAACCTTTTGTGATGGGAGCAACATAAAAAAAAAAAAAATCAGACTCTGCAGATTGTGTTCCCTCAGCCTGATCCTATAGTTGACATTCCACAAACGCCTGGTATTTCTTTGCTACCCATCCCTAAGCATTTTCCAAACTTTCCTCTTTTCTCCAAAATCCAGGTAAAGAAATCTGTATATTAGTCATCTCCTTTTATTGGCACTTTCATGTGCAACTGGTTTTTTTTTTTTTTGTGTGTATGTGAGAGAGAGAGAGAGAGAGAGAGAGAAAACATTCTTTTCAGTAATTCAGTTTCAACATCATTAATCTGCTTAAGCTTCTGCTCATTGGAAAATAACATAACCTCAAAATTCTTTACCTCCTATATCCCTTCTTAAAATTCTGCCTTACTAATGTCATACAGCTTAGTTTAGCTGACATCCTCAGACACTCTTACCAACTTTGCTTTATCTGCAAAAACTGAATATTATCTCCCTTAATACAATTCAGAGAATCATACCTAAGTAGAGTAGTAACATTCCAGACATAAACCTCAGTATATGCAATTATCCTTATCCACTATATTTATAAATTTATTATTTTATATATTAGATGATGTAAAAAAAAATCACATGGTAGCCTTAATAGGATTAATGCTCGTCATCATGACCTTCAGTCCATGGACTGGTTGGCTGTAGCACACTGTTCCCAACATTTGTTTCTCTCTTCAGCAATTCTCTTTAATGCTTTATGGATTAATGCTGTAAAACACACATGCACACACACACACACACACACACACATAGAGAGAGAGAGAGAGAGAGAGAAGGGACTGAAAAATTAAACACCTAGAACAAAAATGACTGTTTTTTCCTCACAGGATTGTAATAAGCGTATAACACTTTGTGGGAATATGTAGAATAATGTGTAAGTTACAAGGTTTTACTTCAATTCCTTCATGGTGATTATCACAACTTTTTCAGCACACACCCTTGTGTGTGGGTATATATATATATATATAGTGCATCCCCTGCTCTAATCAGTCTCTAGAAACTTAACTTTTTTAATATACGCCCACATGTGACAAATTAAAGAACCTATAGCAAATTGCTGCTACATGTGTGTAGGCAGATGTTAAGAGAGAATGAATCTGTTCCAGAGAATAGATGTTGATGGAATGAAAGATGAATGGGAGTAGAAGGTTTAGTAAATTGGCAAATGTTGGGCAGCTGTTATTCATGTTGTTGTAGATTAGCAGAAATGGGAGGAATGCTGGATACCAGTTCTCCTACACATGGAACTACCATTCCAGAAATACAGACTAGTCTGTAATTTGATGCTTCTGTCAGTACATCACCTGTATGCATTATTTAACTTTTACCCACTCCTTTGGACCTGTTCCACCTGCAGGTCATTAAATAGATAGACATTTCAAGAGCATTGTAAAAACCTTTACATATTTTCTTAAAACACGTACTGAAATCTAATCCTGAACTTTACCTCTGCTATATGGTTGTGTGTTAGACCGAAAGGCCTGTCATTGCCAAGTATGCCCACAAAATGTACTATAGGTTTGCAAATAACCTTTCGTGAGTGGGAGCAACATAAAAAAAAAAGTAACTTACCTTCATATAAACCTAATTAAATCTCAGACAGGGCACTTAATCTTATCTGCATAGTCTGTCAGTTGCCTGAATCTTTAGGCTGATGTATCTATCTTATGGGATGAAAATCCTCAGTTTCTAGAAACCCTCCCACTTATGTATGACACTGGCTACCTTTTCTGCATTTTAAAAGCTCTCGTAAAGGCTCTTCACTTCCTAGATGAAATTTAAATTTGCCTTAGATATTATTTTTCTGAAATTTTTTCATGTTACTCCTCTAAGTTGACATCACTTATAGCCGATTTTGCTTATTTTCTAAAGGAGCACTCCTTTAGAAAATAAGTATTAAATCAATGGCTTTTTGCTGTATTAAATTAAGACATGAATGATATGTATTTTAAACATATATTGAAAGAGAAATGATATAAGAGTAATTTTTGACATACCTTTATAAAATCTTCGTGTTTACTTTAAAATTTTTGATGAAACAACATCAGAAAATACAAAGAGTAAAAATATAAACAGCACTCTTAATGAGCTATAAAAGGAGTTTAAGGACTGTCAGTTAGATTAAAAATGCATTGGAACTTTTTTTTTTCAGAAGGGGATAGAATTGAAATAAAACTATGGAAATTAAAAACAGAGGAGTACATTTATGGCACCACTGTATATATTATAGTTTTTCTGACTTTGTGCTTCCACACTCTCAGTGAGCAAAGCTCTCTCTAGACACCTAACTTCAAATCCACTCAAGTGCATTCCATCAGCATTATACAAATCCTTCCATCCATCAAACTCAGACCATAGGTCCACAAATGCTACACATTCTTCCTTCTTCACAACCTGCTTATTGATTCATTTGCTGTCATTTCCTTCCTTCTGAGTTTGCTTCTATTATAGCATGCAGCAAATTTACAAACTTTGCCCTCTCACTCTTCTTTTTCACTTCTTCTAATAATTTTTTCATATCCTGCCTTATAAAATATTCTGACCTGTCAAGTCATTGGTGCCAACCAAAACAGTGAATTCCTTCACTTTGCCTTTCTGCATTCTGACAGCATCACTAATATTATTAATTTTTGCATGAGTCGAACAAGATTTTCTTGTGTTTTCATGAAGAATTCCTCTTATTATAGAATCACCATAAAAATTATCTCCATACCCTCTTACTTTTTTTTTCTCTTCTCAGTTCAACCAATCTCATAACATTTCCACAGTTTTTCAATCTTATGCTTTGTCCTGTGAAGGCCTATATGTAAGCATACCATTTCCTTATTCAGGTGTATAGTGTTCTCCTGACAAGTTTCATTAGTATCACCGATATTAACATTTTCCAGTCTTCAATCAATATTTTGTACTTTACTATGATATAATTTCTCTCTGCACTCACTTTCGAAACATTTCAAACATTTCCTACACACTAACTCATAAGTTTTACTCTCCTCCATAAATTTTTCAATGAATGCATCTCACAAATTCTACACTGGACAAAATCATGCAAATTGAACCTGCCCAACAAATACGTCTTTGGCTACCATTGTGCCAAATCAACAGTATGTACTTAAAGAAAATGAGTTTGACTTTAATCTAATCATTCAGTCTGTCATGCACACTTACAAACCAAATAATTACAATAAATTAACTCAGTATGATTAGCAAAAATTTCAAAAAATTACTTATCTTTCAGCAGTGTTACAAACCATTCACCAGATATCCTCTATCCCAGTGCTTCCCAAACTGTGTACCGCAGCCCCCTTGGGGGGGCCATGAAGTAATGAAAACAAATTTAAAATGTTTTATGACTAAGTAGATTTTTTTTATCTTAAAAGAAACGTATTTAATTTTTATGATTTATTATTTATTTTTTGTTATTTTTTATATTTTAATGGAAAAAATCACACATCGGTGTTGGTTCACAAATTTTGCTTCCTGCGTATTTCGGCACTTAATGAATATTGGTAAATATATGCTTATTCACAGGGGCGGCTCATCTATAGGGGCTGGGCCCCACCTATATTTGTATAACTAGCCCAATAATTGTAGTTTTAAAAAATATGTTTCTTGTAATTATTATTTTTTGATCTATTTCCAACACGTTTTATTGTTTAATAAAAAAATTACTGTAGTATTTTGTGGCAATATTGTATAATGCGACTTAGTACGGTCTCTGGGGCCAGCCGTGGCTGGCCCTATTTTATACGTGTAGAACACAGGGCATGTATGAGGCACGTGCACTAGCGATCGTGTTTGTTTACTGGGTGCAACGCTTATCTTGGGGCCAGTTTAGTTTGGACCAGTCACTGCGTTGGCATGTATGTACATAGTGTGCGATTCTTTGATTGTGAAGCATGTGCTTCACAATCAAAACTAAACAATTCCTAAACATTATTGTAATAGAAATAATAACTATAAATCAATAATAGAACCCACTATATAAATATAAAAAAATTAAGTTATTTTTGGCCCCTGGTCCCACCTGTTTTTATTGTCACCAGCTGCCACTGCTTATTCATATAAGTTTAATTTCAAAGCAGAAATCTAAGAATTGCAGTTATAAATATTTCACCTGATATTGGTGTAGCAGTATTGAAACACATCCATCAAATTAAATTGTTGTTAAACTTCTTTTATGTTTTTAATTCTTACTTTGTTTATTACCAATCGTTTTACATTTCATGCGCTTGTACTGCAAATGTACAATAACAATATATCTATCTATATAAAAATATGAGATAATGTGCCATGTCAAATGTGTATGTAAGATGCTGAAAATGTAATATTTGCATTTGATTTTTGCAATATTCGCTGTGTATGTTTTGTATTGAATATAAATACAATAAATATTATAATAATATATGTCTATATTAAGATTTTTTTTCAAGGGGTGGGGCATGAAATATTTTAATTTTTCCAAAGGAGCCCTGACATCCAAAATTTTGGGAAGCACTGCTCTAACTCAATAATTCATAATAATAACTGCATGCAGACTATTTCCTAGTCTTTTTTTTCTTTCATATTTCTCTTTCTGTTTCTTTACTGTTTGTTACTCTTCATGCAAGTGACAGATATGTTTAATATCTTTTCCACTGATTTCACTCCCACATTATTTATTCTAAATTCAGAGTGCACAAAATTATATTCTTGTTTTCATTCTCTACCCAGGTGTGAGCAAACAAAAGTTTACATGTCAAGTAAATTTTGCAGATGATGCGAAGCCAGGAAGGATTATTAGTAATAGTGCAGATGCGGCAGCCCTGCAAGAGGATTTGAATAAGCTAGATAGTTGGGCAAATGAATGAGGTGTCGGTTTAATGCAGCAAAATGTAAGGTCTTGAGGTTTGGGAAACATCGATGGGACACTTCATACTCTATGGGAGGAGTTATACTGGAGGAAGTAGAGGAGACGAGATTTCGGATTGATGATTGATAGAAACCTGAAATTTAGGGGACATATTACAAAGGTGGTGAAGGAAACAGAGGATTTTTGCAATAATGAGAAGGACGCTGACCTGCAGAGATAAAACAGTTATCATTCCTTTGTATAAGACCCTGATCAGACCACATTTGGACTTTGTTCTCAGATTTGGTCCCCAGGATTTGAAGGGGATAAATTAACTGTGGAAAGGGTACAAAGGCAGATAACAAAGATGGTTTCAGGACTGTACAATGATAGTTATGAGGATCGACTGAAGGAATGTGGACTGCAGAGTTTGGTAGATAGAAGGAGGAGAGATGATATGATTGAGACTTTTAAACTGTTGGGAGGTGGTTACAGGGTTGACACTGGGGAGTTCTTTCGCTTGGTTGAACAGCAGGAAGGAGTGATGACAAGAAGCCATCCCTGGAAGTTACAAAAGGAAACTGTGAGCAAGAGGGTGAGGAGTGGTTTCTTTGCATGGAGGGTGGTTGAACCATGGAATGCATTGCCTGATGGAGTGGTGAGAGCGAGAATGGTCAATGAGTTTAAGGAGTGGTATGATGGACTTGGTGTTTCTTAGGGGGGGGGGGGCCTCCCCCTCGATGAGTCTTGATAGACTTTGTGTTTCTTAGGAAGGCCGCCCACGATCAGTCTTTTGACTCCATGGAGGCCTGAATAATAATAATAATAATAATAATAATAATAATAAAAGTATCCTCTCAACTAGGCTGCTACTTGTGTATATGTGTGTAGAGGCTTGACTTCATATCAGATTGTTCCAGTATCCCATAATGCATAGCACACTTCCTTTAATACATGAATATTGCAGTACATTATTGAAACTATCACTACCCAGAATAGCTTTGACCATTACTGGGCAAAGGATGAAAACAAGAATGTAATTCTTGTCAAGTTTGATTTAATTTATCAGAAAAAAAAAAAAAAAAAAAAAAGACTAAATATACAGTGATCGCCATCTTCAACTATTTCTTAACTAACTCCCAATTTTTTTGTTTTGTTTGTTTAATTTAACAGTGATGTACTGCAATATAACGAGAAATACCTAAAACAGATCTCTTATTTAAGTAACCGAACCATTGATATAATATTAAAGGGCAATTGACTTTCAAATCTTAGGTTATTAGATTCCTTTGTTTATTATGTACTTCTTTATCTTCTTAATATCAATATAAAAAATAAGCTTTCAGAATACAAGATGTTGTGATACTTGGATGAGACAATTTGACCAAAAATACTTTTTTAAAAAAGTTATAATATATCAATGCCTTAATATTTGTGATCTTGAAGCAATGTAGATATGACTGATATATTCTTTGATCATCAAAATATATTCTGTTGTAATTGTTTTGCTTTATGATGTGTGTGTGTGTGTGTGTGTGTGTGTGTGTGTGTGTGTGTGTGTGTGTGTGTGTGTGTGTGTGTGTGTGTGTGTGTGCATGCATGCATGCATGCATGTGGCATAATATTTATTTCATGTACTTTATTCTCTTATTACACCTGCAATATTCTTGAAATAGTTTAGGGTGAGTGTGCATCTAGTCAGTACTAATTTTCTTGTAGTTGTTTCTGTATACTATTTTTGTGTAAGGTTATGGGTAAACTCAACATGCTAGTTTTCTAATAACTATTTATTTATTTGTTCAGAAATATTCAAATTACTACAGATATTTAAAAATATCTATAATATATTACCTTTTCTAAAGTCATAAAGCCTTTCAGAGCTGGATGTGCCATTTGATTTATAATTGATGCATTTTATGCATTTCTGTACAGAATTTTGTTATATTCATCTAATAAATTTGTGTGTAAGTGCATCTTGTAGAGAACAATAAGTGTTATCTTGAATAATGTATCATTAAAGAATGTCTTATTTAAATTATAATACATAACATACAGTACATGACA
The DNA here is from genome assembly GCF_054136105.1 of Typopeltis vanoorti. Taxonomy (NCBI): domain Eukaryota; kingdom Metazoa; phylum Arthropoda; class Arachnida; order Uropygi; family Thelyphonidae; genus Typopeltis; species Typopeltis vanoorti. Next base: position 84,844,626 of record NC_143553.1, read on the forward strand.
TCAGAGTTCCTGCCAACTGTCTTCTGACTGTTATGAAGTGAATGAAAGATCTGAGGAAGCAAGGGGTGGTAGAGGTGACATGGAAGAACAGGTAAGTGGGGCAGGAGAGCTCATGAATGCAGAGATTAGTGGCATGAGTGAAGAAAATGAAAGAGAAGGAACACAAGACAAACAGGGAAATGGTGGAAGGTAGACAGGGAGACACTGCATAAGATGACTGAATGATGGATACAGGAGCAGATTGTGTGTGTGTGTGTGTGTGTGTGTGTGTGTAAGAAAGGATTGAGATAACCATGGAAGTGAGAGAAACAAACAGGTCTGGAGAGAGGGGTAAGGTCAGTGATGATAGAAGAGAGTAGCCAAGGAAGGGGGGGGGGAGTAGTCATACCTGAGGAATAAGGTTAGTGAGGTTTGTTATAGAAGCAGAAATAAGCTAGTATGTATGTTTACAAATACAGAAGTATTTGAACTAAAGGAAATGAAATTGTAGCATGTTGGTATAAGTGAGACATGGTTAGATGAGGATGACATTCCATCAGGAATGGAGATAGATTGATATGATGTTTTTCATGAGGATAGCCAGGACAAAAGTGGAGGAGGAGAGCTGTTGATGGTAGAAGAGGAGTTATCCTCATCTAAGGTGGAGATGAAAGGAGTGAAAAGTGGCAGTGGTTTTGAAGCAGCATGGTGTGCAGTTAAGCAAACAGAATGAAATATCTGATTGAGTGTTGCTATAGACCTGATAAGATAGTGGGCAGTGAGATGGAAATGTATAGGCAAATCAGTCTAGCTAATAAGAAAAGGATGATAATTATAGGTCATTTTAATTATGCTAATATATACTTGAGGTGGTGGGGGGAGTCAAAGGAATAGTATGTGGTCTCGAGGGTACACATCTTGCTGACAGACGTGTACTAATCAAACTTGGGAACTGCCATTGATTCTTACCAAGTCTGATGCAAGCTTGTCCTCGTTGTGGCTCCTGCATAACATTTTTATAACTAAGTTATGCAAGGGCAAAAAAGTGAGTTCTTGATTGACACTTGCCAGCCTGGTTGGCTGATTGGTTAGCATATCCGCTCTTCTAGTCAAGGGGCTGCAGGTTCAAATCTCGCTGTGGGCATGGATGTTTGTGATTGTCTGTGAAAATACTAGTGGTGGTAGATGGAGTTGGTGTAGTTGCAGTTGGTGGATTGAGTCGTGGAGACAGACATGTAGAGTGGGTGCCCTCCCTCGATGAGTCCTTGAACACCCTGGAAGTTTCACTTAATAATAATAATAATAAAATTAAGACCAGTTGGCTAAGGGAGACAACCCTAACAGAAAAATCGGCCCTCCAGGATTTCTGGGGATTAGACATGGGGCTGACAATCCCACTGTGGAAAAAATTACCTTGTCACAAAATTTTTAGGAAGCAATAACTGCTGGACTGACTGAGTGACAACAAAATGGCAAATATTTTAAGGATTTGAGAATTGGACTATGTTACTGCTATACAAGAAATGAGCTGGACAGGAGAGGGGGATCATAGAAAAGAAGAATCATATTATATTTTATAGCTGCCCTTGTAATGCAGTTAGTGTCAGAACAAATAAAAAGGTGTTCAGTAATCTCTACAGGTATGAATAGGCCTTTACACCTGAAACTTCATCAATTTCAGACACAATTTGAAGGTAATTCTAATGACGACATAGATTTATTGTTTCTTTTATTTTTTTATATTTTAATGGAAAAATTCACACATTGGTGTTTGTTCACAAATTTTGCTTCCTGCATATTTCGGTGCTTAATGAATATTAGTAAATATATGCTAAAAAATAAATTTCGTGTGATGATACTGCATTCCCCCTTTTTGCGGGAGTTCACGGTACCATCTAATCCCTCCCCCAAAATTTTATCCGGGCTCCGAAACCGGCATAGGCTGACAAATCAGACCTATGGCTGGGTCAGAATTCCTGACTGTAATCCGCGTGTCCTCAGACCGGTTTGCCTGCTTGCAGGATGAAAAACACCAGATAAACTGGCAGAAAAAACCCTGCTGTCCATGCCCAAGGCTGTCTAACTTGGCTATGGCTGAGGAAGATCCTTAAGCTCCTCACGTCGTTGACGGAAATCGAACCTAGGACACTCCTTCCCCACGCATATGGTTACGAAGCGCAAAACCACTAGGCTAACTGCACGGACAATATATGCTTATTCATATGTTTCATTTCAAAGGTATTGATAAGAAGCACAAAAAAAGCTTACAAACAAAATCTTGAATATAAAATGCAATGAATATAAATACAATAAATGTCTGTATTACGATTTTTTTTTGATAGGGGCCGTGAACTATTTTAATTTTTCCAAAGGGGGGGGAGGCCTTTACATCCATAAGTTTGGGAAGCACTGCTCTAGAAGATGTGCTTTACATTTATGGAAAATACTAAGGAAAGTGGTCTGCGGCTTGCTCAACCCTTACTACGAGTTGCCCATACGGCACTACTTATACTTGCATCTGCCGAAACTTTTAGTTTCTATATATTCGGCATGAAGTAGTTTCTATATTCGGCTATGACATAATGTTGGATTCAATATTCACTTAATTTGTACATAATTTGTACATCATGTATTATATTTGCAGTGTTTTTTCTTTATGATTTTGCATTTTAGCACATACTAGTAATTAATGAATCTCTCAGATATAGCATGTCATACACTGCAAAATTATCCCTGCGAGCTCCCGAGTGTTAATAAGGGCACTCACTCAGCCGTATTATGGCAACAAGATATTTTACAAAAATACAGCATTTAGTTTACCGAATAAAAAAAGGCGCCATTTCCCATTGACAATTAAATATGTGCTTATTATATTTTATTAATAAAAAATTATAGTCATACATACTAAAACTAAACATTTTAGAACCCACTTATTAGATACTGAAGGAAACAACCCACAAAGTATCATACGATGTAAATTTCATAAACTTTTATAGTCTATATATATATATATTAAATTATATTATGCATGAATTCTCCTTGCTCCCTGCAGTAAACAATACACCCTCCACAACAGCAACTATACTGCAGAAACACGAAAAACCATTAGTTTTATCATGTCAGTGAATAAGGTTCACAGACAACTGGGAATATAAACACTAACTAATGAATTACATCTCCCCTCCAAAAGAAGCCACTATATAAAAGCTACAAAAAAGCCACTATAAAAGAAACCACAAAGACTTCTGGGAGTGATGCAGAGGACACTGACGTGTAGAAGTAGGGAGATTCTTGTTCCATTGTATAAGGCTTTGATTAGGCCACACATGGACTATTGTGCCCAGATTTGGTCACCGGGTTTTCAGAAGAATGAAGAGATGTTGGAAAGGGTCCAAAGGCGACTGACTAAAGTAGTTTCTGACCTCTGGAATGTTGAGTATGAGGAAAGATTGAGAAGATGTAATTTGCAGAGTCTGGTGGAGAGAAGGAAGAGGGGAGATATGATAGAGACCTACAAGTTGGTAAGGGGTTGTTATAGGATCAATGGTGGAGAAGTTCTACAGAGAATAGTGGGAGATCAGGGGAGAACCAGAGGTCATCCCTGGAAACTGTATAAAGAGGGTGTGAGTAGGGGAGTGAGAGGCAGGTTTTTTTCGTGCAGAGTTGTGAATAATTGGAATGCCTTCCCTGAGAGTGTGGTGTCTGCAAGGAGTTTGAGTGTGTTTAAGACACGGTATGATGAGATGTGTGTGTGATAAAAGGACCTCCCAGATGAGTCTTTGACTCCATGAGGTCTTGTTTAATAATAATAATATAGACCCAAGCAAAACCACATGTTGCCGATGCAACATAAGGTTTTGCTTGACACTACACCGACATGAACGTGTTAAAACTAAGATATATATATATATAGTGAATATATTTCAGATATTATGGAAATCGTTTGAAGAGAATTAGCATTTCCATTCAATTGTTGCTTTTTTGTTTGGGTTGCGCGATCTTTTGTTAATACCGCACCAATCATGTGCACTTCTTAATAGCTGCTTTTTCTCTATTGGCCTACAATCGTGCACATCTTTTACTTCTCATTAGTAATTTGTCAAGGATTGTTCATTACGTATCTCAAGTCTTAAATTACTGGTAATTTTTTCTTGATATAATGGAAAAGAAGATGTCTCTATTTGGGTAGATAATTTTGACATTGTGCACAAGGAACTGTTCTCGAGAACAGAAGAAGTGATGGAGAATAGAAGCTGCTTGGTAAGTCATAAAATTTTCAGTTTTTTTTTTCTTAAAACTTTAGTTTCCAAAAATCCTTGCATATATCATGCACCACAATTTTTTAGCTTTAATTTTTGGAAAAAAGTGTGACTTATATTCGAGTAAATACGGTAATTTTTTTAGCTTTCAAATTCTTAAGTATAGATCATTGGTTAAAGACTGGATTTATAAAACACAAAAGAGAGCAATATAGCAGATATAGAAATAAGCAATTTCACTCCTCTCATTGATGATAAATTATTTATATTAAGTAAAAATGTATAGTATTTTTATAAATTTTGTTCTATTAAAAATAAATCTTTTTTTTTGTTTATATGTACATCTAAATTCAAATAAAACAGACATTTACAATGAGATATATTTTTATTTATTATTATTATTATTATTTTGATAACGTACTTGGTAATAATGAAAATTAAAGAAGGGGGTACAGATATCTGTAGTTTCAGAAACACTGATCTATCCAAATATTTAGTCTGAAACATAGTGTATATTACACTGTTCGTTTTCTTAAATTCTGCTTCAAATTTGGATAGACGAAACAGTGTGATATGCACTTACATTTTTTTCAGCGTGATTTCAATTTTGAATGTGAAACATATTGAGTGTATTGTGTATTCTGTGTTTAAGTGACTTTGGACAATTTTTGACTTTGTTTTTAATTGTACTTATTTTTGATTTTTGATAGACAAAATTTTAAAAATAATAGTTTATAAATTATAAACATATTAATCAGAAGCGCATTTTGCTAAAATGCCAAAATCGCTCATGGCAGCATACTTTACATCTTACATTGTCCTCAATAATTATAGTTAACCTTTAATTATCAAATTTTCAAATTATTGTATAAATTAATTATTTATAGTAAAAATCTGTAGAAGGCAACTATTTTAAATTGATTTTTTAAAATAAGATTTACTTGTTTTAAAACTCTTAAAAATAATAAATTAACTAAAATTAATAATTAATAGAAATAGAATAATTTATCAATAGGAAATTTATTGTCATTTAGATCAGTAATTTGAAAGAGAAAAAGTTATTGGGAGCTACTTTTCTCAAAAGGAAGAGCAAGTAAAGAAAGCAACAAGCAATATAAGGAGATTTGGAATTTATGCCAGCAGGGTGTGCTCACCTTGTTCATACAAAGGGAGTCAGGAGCACATTTTTTGCATGGAGGGTGGTGAGTGAGTGATTGGAATACATTGCCCGAGAGTGTGGTGAGCACAGAGACAGTAAATATATTTAAGGCCCGGTATGATAAGCCATGTGTATAATAGTAGACCTCCCACAATGAGTCTTTGACTCCATGAAGGTTTTTATAATAATAATAATTATTATTATTTTAAATCTTTCACATATCAGCAAAGTTTTCTTACATGCCAGTTCGCTCTCTCTGTATTAATGTGTATTATATTATTAGCTTGCTGAATGAATTTTGTTACCTCGTATTTATGAAGGTAAGTTTGTAGTTAAATATGTGATTTATCTTAGTAATTTTTTAAATAAATTATTCATTTCTTTTTCTTTGTAGCTATAGCCGTGTTATTTTTAACTTATTTTATGAACTCGTGCATATATTTGAAATTGTGCCCATAGACTACTATATTGAGTTTTACGTTAATATTAAACAAGGTAATTTTTAATTTTATTTTGCTAATTTATTTGTTTACTTAATGTAGTAAAATCAGATAAAAATTATTTTGTAAAGGGGCTAGACTTGGCAAATGACGATTCAATTCTAAATTTTTTACTTTGTTTTGGGCCCCCCCATACTTTATGAAAAAAAAATAAAGTTTTTTATGATTTCAGAAACAGACAAAAATGGCATACCAGAAAAACAAAATGAAAACCCTTTCTAGTCATCAATACAGAAAAAGACAAGCAGAATGAGAAGTTATTCGAGCTCGGCAAGAAAATCAATTGAGTAAATTTTTAAAATTATCAGAAACAAGAGTCAGTGAAAGCGACATTCCTGTGGAATCCCCCACTGACAATGAGTCTGAAAATTCGAATTTCTGTTTAGATGATAATCAGGCTCTTGAGAAGCATCCAATAGCTTCGACTTCAAATACAAATACCTCAACACTTCAAAAAAGTTCAAAAAATGTAGTATTTTGTTTCTGCTGCAAATTATTTTCTAATATTCGAACTATGAACTTAATTTCGGAAGGAAATAACGATTGGAAACATATGTCCCAAGTTCTTTAGTGCCACGAAAAATCTCAAGAACATTTTAATAATTTTGAAAAATGGATTGATTTGGAAAAGCAAATGTTTTAAAACGCATAATATCGGTGCAAAAGAAAACATTGCTTTCAGAGGAAGTTCAGATACTCTATATAACATAATAATGGAAAAATTTTGAAACTGATTGAATTATTTGTCGATTTTGACAGCATATTACAAAAACATGTAGAAAGCATAAAAAACAATGAAATTCACGTTCATTATTTAGGGAAATGTATACAAAACAAAATCATTAATAGATTGAGTAATTAATTAAGAAATTAAGTAAGTAAGATACAAAAAAAAATTGTATCTAAAATAATGAATGCTACGTATTTTTCAATACTTGTTGATTGCACCACTGATATTTCGTAGCAGGAGCAAATGTCCTTAATTGTAAGATATGTTTCTATAAAAGAAAAAAATGAAAAAACCCAAAATATTATACAAATAGAGGAAAGATTTCTAGATTTTATTAAAATTAATAATACAACAAGAAGTGGTATGGCTGAAGTAATTTTAAAATTATTAAAAGAAAAAAACTTAAATATTTAAAATATCCGTGGTCAGGGATATGACAACGTGTCAAATATTAAGGGGAAGAATGCAGGGGTACAAGCACTTTTAAGGAACAAAAATCATAGAGCATTTTTCCGTGTTGTACGCATTCCTTGAACTTGGTATTGAGCGATGCTGTAATGTAGATACGGTTTTATTTTTTGACATTATTCAGTCAATCTATAATTTCTTTTCTTCATCAAGTCATCAATGGGAAGTTCTAAACCACATCCAAAATTTTACTTTAAAACCTTTATGACGATGAGATGGGAAAGTCACGTTGAAGCTGTAAAAGCAATGCGAAATCAAGTAAAAGAAATACATGAAGCTTTAATTTTCATCACAGAAGATGACAGCTTAATTGGGCAACAAGGCATTAAAACAAAATTGGAAGCTAGTTCGTTAGCAATATTTTATGGAAGCCTTGAAATCATTAGATGTCACGAAAAAATTCTTGACATCATACAGAAGTGAAAATAATTTTTTGAAAGTTAAACACCAAGCCCATAACTTTGCTCTAAATATTGGGTTGAATGCTGATTTCCCAACTAACGACAGCACACGAACTCTACATGTAAAATTTCAATTCAATTAAAAGTCCTGACGAATCAATTACTAATTTTGCGCGACAGTTTCAAATTAATTTTTTAAATGTAATTCTTGATTCATCATTAACACCAATTTTTGAGCGATTTGAACAGCCAAATAAATATGAATCAATTTTTTTTGTTTCTCTTTAACATTGATAACTTAAAATTTGATAATGATACAGTAAAATAAGCTTGCTTTGACTTAGAAACTGTTCTGTCTGATGGTGATCAAAAAGATATTTCAGCAATAGATTTATTAGATGAATTAAAGATATTCTCTCGGAGGATATCAAATAGTTATTCCCTCAAAGAAGTATTAAATTATATTTGTGCAAATAACTGCATAAGTCTTTTTTCTAATGTGTACACATCACTACGAATTCTTTTAACAATCCAAACTACAGTTGCAAGTGCAGAGCGTAGTTTTTCTAAATTAAGACTTATTAAAAATTATCTGAGGTCCACAATGTCCCAAGAGAGATTAGATGGCTTAGCCACTTTATCTATTGAAAGTGATATAGCCGAGACATTAGATCTAGAAGAAGTAGTAAAGTCTTTTGCCGAAATTAAGGCTAGAAAGGTTTCTTTTTTTTAAATAATTAAAACTGTTAATTCTTGATTTAGATATTTTCATATTTGTTTTGTCATATTTAACATGATTTATGTAGTATTTATAAATTGTGTTAAAATTATGTACTCGTATAATAAACAAAAATATTTTATTTATTTATTAGTGTTATTTATTTATTCACTATATATATAATTTTTATATATACATATACAATTTCAACCGAAGGGTGGAAAAAAAAATCTTGCCCTCACTCACAAATTTGCTCGGGCTGGCGCTGCAAAGAAATCACACAATTGTTAAGCTATACCAGAAAGGAAGAAAAAATAGTGCATAAGATTAGAAAGAAGAAATATTACGAGGATGAACCTAAGGATCTGGAACATCTTTGAGGTATAAATGAAAGTAGGACCTACTATCAAAAGTTAAGTAGAAGCTAGAAAGACTTCCAGCCTAGAATAACTTTATATAAGGATAAGGAAGGCATAACCCTGAGTAGGAATGAAATGATACTAGAAAGATGGGTGGAGCATTTTGATGGACTATTGAATACTAATATATCTGATCCTTTGGATGACATGGATAAAATTAAGAGCCAAATGGGAAAATTTAGAAACAGTCGAACTAATATCAACAACTGCTGAAGTGGAAGCAGCTGTTATTACTATTAAGAGAAATCTCTAGGGAGTCAGGAAAACATTAAGGGAGGCTATACTATTCACACCAGCTGTCATACCTGTTCTTGAATTCATTCATGCAACTTGCACATACAACATCCAATGGCAATCCATTCCAATCATGCATCACTCTATGAGAGAAAAATCTAGCCCTTGTCCCCCTTGATGACAGCATTCATTCTTAACTTCCAAGGATAACCTCACATCCTTTCCCCACCTCCATAAAATGAAAAATTCCATCTACTGAAATACTGTATAATCCTTTCAGAAGTTTGTAAGTCTTGATCTTATCACCCCCCTCTTTCTCCTGTTCATAATGTCTGCAGCCTACAAATTCTCAATCTGTCTTCATAATCTATTCCATAATTAATCCTAATATCATTTCTGATACTCTCTCCACTATATCAGAACACCATGGAAACTAGGAGACCAGACCAGCGCACAAAAGTCCAAGTGAGGTCCTTATCAAGGAATTGTAAAGAGACAAAATGACTTCCTTATCATTACATGTCAAGGTTCATTTCAGCATCACTATAATGCTGAAATGAACTGCATATAATGCTACAATTATTCCCTGAGTTGTATTTACAATTTTTGCTATATGACCCTTGAACTTCCTGTCTATCAAAATTCCAAGATCTGTAGCCTGATCAGTTTCTTCTAGCATAATCCCAGTAATATACACTGAAGTGCTATTGAATTAGGGATTGCTACCTAGTACCATTGGACCCCTCTGTAGCCCTGATAACAATCACCACACGACAAGGCAAAGATAAGCTTGCAAAAATGTTTCACAGGTGTGGCAACCCATGCATCCTCCAGCGCTGTCCACAATTCGCTCAAGTTCGGTGGTGATGGGACACAGGCCCAAATACTTGGCTCAACAGTATCCCAAAGATTTTCTATGAGATTGAAATCAGGGCTTCTAGGTGGCTATTTCATTATTTTAAAGTCAACAGAATGCTCCTGGAACCAAGCAGTAGTCTGCCTATACCTGCTAGATGAACAGTTGTCTTGCTGGTAGATGCCATCTCCATTGGGATGCATGATGGACATAAATGGGTGTAAATAGTCAGCCATGAGTTTCATGTACTGGGATGCATTGAGAGTCATTGGTACATTTACTAAAGGTCCCAAAGACATCCAACTGAAGACCAGTCTGAATAACCACAGTTATTCAAACTGTCTTTGGGACTAATATTGTTCCTAAAGTCTTAATGGTGCCCCTAGCAGGCTAATTGGGTTGTCTTGGCCATTGGGCTGAAGTTCTCGTGATGTAAGTCTCCCAAATTTGGGGCAGTTTCATGCACCCAAATTTGTTGAGGTTTGGAACGTTTTTTAGAGCTGCTGATGATTCCATGAATAATCTTTCATACTTGAACTTGCTGCAGTGTATTATTTTAGTTTTCTTCCAATGAATTCTATGGCGGGTATCTATGGCATGGTCTGCAAGCCCAGAGTGGCTGTATGAAACCAGATGTAATCTTTGTGTTCTGAAATCCTGATATTCGTTGCCCTGCCTGTTTGGCCAAAGTAGGACAATTTACAGCTGCAAGGGACCTGGTATACACCAGGTAGGTTTAGGGGAAGTGGTTGGTCTTTGATGGAGAGGATAAGGGATGGATGCCAGCTTTTTATATGGTCTATAGCAAGAAGTTAGGTCATATTTTTTGAGGATATTGGTTATTTTCTCAGAGGTGCCCTAGATGTAGGAGATGGTGATAGATTTAGTGTAATCTTTATTGGGAAGGGGGGGGTTGTGGTTTACTGGTTTTAGTATTTTTTGGGGGTTGTAGCCATTAGCTAAGAAAGTGTTGAGGATGTGAGTTTAATTCAGTGGTTAGGGGCATCATCATATGAGCAGATTAATTTTGCCCTGTTATATAGTGTTTTAATAATCCCATATTGTTGTGATGGGGGGGGGGGGATTTCTGGTGAATGTATCTGCCTGTATGGGTGGGTTTTCTATAAATAGAGAAAACTAAAGATCCATCAGGCTGGCGAGTGATTAGAGTGTCTAGGAAGGGGGAGGATGTTGTTTTCCTCTTTTTCCAAGGTGAACTGGACTGTGGAGTGTTGGTTGTTTAAGTGTGTTAGGAAGGAGTGGAGTGTATCTGAGCCATGTGGCCAAATAGCAAACACATCATCCACGTACCAAAGCTAAATAGTGGGGTTTTGTGGGGCAGAGTTTAAGGCTTTCTCTTCAAGGTCTCCATAAAGAAGTTGGCCAAGGGTGGGGAAAGTAGTGAACCCATGGATGTTCCCTCTATCTATTTGTAGAATTTTCCTTGCCAAACGAAATAGCCTGAGTTCATTGTGAACTGAAATAGGGCTGAGATATCAGGCAGAAATTTAGCTTGGATGAGCTCTAGGGTTTCCTTGAATGGGACATTTGTGAATAGGGAGGAGACGTCAAAACTATTATGTCAGTGTGTTGGAGGGAGAGGTTTTCTATACTGGCTTTGAAGTGGGCTGAGTTTTTTATGTGTGATGGTGTATTGCCAGCATTGTTGCACCCAGGGAGGGGGCCAAGAGGCCCTGGCTCCCCCAAAAGAAAAAGGGAAAAAAAACACTAGAAAAATTTCCGAAAATCTTTTTCTAATTAAAATTCATTTTTTTTTAAATTATGTTGTGTCGTGTCTTCTATTTCTATGCTACTTATGAATTAGCAGTCACATAAAGTAAGAATACCCTCTGGCTCTCGGGAATCACAGCCGCTGTGAACGCAAGGCGAATGAAGTAGTGCTCGGGCGCTACTTCGTTTGCCCAAGTCGAGCCAGAGATCATGGATATCATGTATTGGCGACGATCACTGCAGATGCTCAGCCATACCTCGTATGCAATGCGTAGTGTGTATTCTCAAATCGTCTACTCAACTCCCCCCCCCCCCAGATTAAATCTTCAGTGCTCGGCCCCCTCCAAGATTAAATCCTGAGTGTGCCACTGATTGCCAGTATAGTGTGTGAGCACTTTGGCTAAATGTTTGGCTAATTTATATGTGGGGAAATCAATGCCATCCACTATGGGACGTATTTTTTTGAAGTCCATATAATCGGGAGGTGGGGGTCTAGAGTTAAAAGGTTTTAGTTTGTTAGTAACTTCCATAGGCCAAGAAGTGACCTTCTTAAGGAGTCTGTGAAGAGTTCTAATCTGAGAGCTGGTAAGATTATATTCAGTAGGGGAGGTAGGTAGTACAGTCTAATAATAAAGCAGTAAGCTTACCTGTGTAGTCCTTTTGGTTGAGAACCACCATGGCATTTCCCTTATCCGCTTTGGTGATTACTATATTTTTTTTGTTTTTCTTCATTTCTAGTAGAGCTGCATATTCGTCTTTGGATAAGTTGGTTTTTGGAGGTCTTGCTTTGGCGAGAACACTGGCTACATCCAGTCTGACATTGTTGGTAATATGGTTAGGAAGGTTGCGGATCCCACATTCTATTTGGATCATTATTTCCTCAGCAGGTATTCTTTTAGGAGCTAGGGCGAAATTGTAGATACGTGAAAGTGTGGTGAGTGCTTCAGGCTTCAAAACTACGTAAGAGAGGTTGACTACCATGTTGAGTGGTTGTTGTGGTACGGAAGTAGAATTCTTTATCACGTTATCATATTTTTTCATGTGCCGACTACATATTTTTTGTTGCTGAAGCGCATGAGACATCATAAAGAATCCTCCAAAGGTCATGGCCAAGCTTATCTGAAAGCTCTTCCTCTAGCACCCGTAAGGTTTTGTTTTCATCGGCAAGGAGAGCACACATCGCTGTAATTTGTTCTTGTGGTAGGGCAAAGCTCGTGCGGTTATAAATATGGAGAACTTTCTGTGAAGTAAAACAGTGCTTAAATTTAACATAATTTGGGATTATCTTGTTATCCCAGCAGCATTTTAGGAAGGTCATGCGATTTAGTTGTCTCAATATCTCAACCTCATTTTGCCGTATTGGCGGGCCTTCCATGCAATGGAATCTCCATGGATGATAGTAATTCTTGTAGCAAGGCTTATACGTTGGTCATACATAACTGGTAATTAACTTAAGGAATTTACAATGCATAAAACGGATATTAATTTAAAAAAAAAAAAAAAAAAAAAAATCAGCTAACGCCTTTTTATTCCCGTATATACGGGAGTAGGCGAGGCCATTTAGCCCTATCTAACTTTTTGGAGACTGAGTGGGCAGTTCAATCTCCACTGGTACCCAATCAGAGACAGATGGCCCAAGGCTATCACTAATTAAGCGGTACGCAGTGAAGAGAGGCGGCTCAAATGTGCCGCCATCTCGTGGTCTCTAACACAATATATTTAATGTCTGAAATAATGTGGGTTCTACGGTCGATTTTCTTGAATTTACAGGACGAAAAACCCGAGTTTCCGGGAGGAAAAACCTGCTTGCCCGTGCCAGAGATCGACTAACTCGGGAACCGGTCGAAAAAAGGCTTAGAAAAATTTCCTCTAGTCGCCGACTAGACTCGAAACCAAGACTTCCTTCGTGCGGCCTAGCGCGATGGTGTGCAAACGCCACATCCACTGAGCTACACAGGCTCTTGGATATTACACAGGATATTAATTAAAGGAAAGTTTAATGAATACCTTCAATATTTCAAATTTGGGAGACTTACATCATGAGAACTTCAGCCCAACAGCCAAGACAACCCAATTAGCCTGCTAGGGGACACCATTAGGACTTTAGGAACAATATTAGTTTCTTGCCTTCTTCCTCATTTGCTTTTGTTAGTGCCTGCTTGCACATACCATATTTGTATGTTCCTGAAGATGGCAACGTGACGTTGCCGAAATATTGAAGGTATTCATTAAAGTTTTTTTTTAATTAATGTCCGTTTTATGCGTTGTAAATTCCTTAAGTTAATTACCAGTTATGTATGACCAACGTATAAGCTTTGCTACAAGAATTACTATATCCTTTGCAACAGTTATTCTGCTGCCATGACTATCCACCAGCGTCAGCCTGCCATAATTATTCTTTCTCTTGCTTTCATATAGCGAAATTATTCCCTTGAGTTAACCTTGGCCTGACAAGCCAGTCACCTCTCATACTGCACCTTCTATTTCTTTACCATGCTTCTCACCTTTCTAGCCTGCTCTTCATGGATCTAATCACCACCTTGTACCTCCTCCATAGCCTTTTCTTTCCGGCATAGCTTGCTTGCTTGATTTCACTGTTCATCCATTTCACTTTTATTCTATTTACTCACTTAACTCTTGGTATGCAGTTATATATTGCTTGTGTTAGATATTGCCTTGTGAATTTCCATGCATTGTCAACATCCTTTCTGCTCAGCTCATCTACCGAACATACTGGTGCTGACTGACTACAGAGCCCTCCTATAACCACCTGCTTTATGCTTTTACATGTATCGATTTTTGGCAGTAACCTGTTCTTGTTTCACCACTTCCCAAACAAGTATGTCATGATCACTCTCACCAACCAGCGGCAGTGTCAACAGCTCATTAACAAGTAGATTTTGTGAAGTTATCACGAAATCCAAAACATTAAAACCTCTAGTTGCTTCAATCACATGCTGTTTAAGATATTTATCTCTCAGAAATTCAACAAACTCACTCTTCTTGTTCTTATACACTATCTCCTCCTTCCATTCTATATTTCTGTAATTAAAATCTCCTACTGGGATCGCCTTCTTTTTACATGCCCAGCCAATTTGCCTAAACATTTCATAATCAGTATTCTCTGCATTCCCTGGCCTATAACAGCCTCCTATCAATTTCTACATCTTGTAGGCACAATTCCTCTGCAATCATTAACAGCGCTTCTCCTCCTCTTTTCAAATTTCTTCCCTTCCAGAAAATTATATATCCTTGCATTTCTATCCCCAACCAGCGCCAGCCCGAGCAAATTTTTGAGTGTGGGCAAGATTTTTTTTTTTCGCCCTTCGCTCAAAATTGTATATGTATATATAAAAATTATATATATATATATAGTGAATAAATAAATAAAATATTTTTGTTTATTATATAATGAGTACATAATTTTAACACAATTTATAAATATTACATAAATCACATGACAAAAAAATGTGAAAAAAATCTATGACAAAACAAATATGAAAAAATCTAAATTAAGAATTAATAGTTTTAATTATTTTAAAAAAGAAACCTTTCTAGCCTTAATTTCGGCAAAAGACTTTACTACTTCTTCTAGATCTAATGTCTCGGCTATATCACTTCCAGTAGATAAAGTGGCTATGCCATCTAATCTCTCTTGGGACATTGTGGACCTCAGATAATTTTTAATAAGTCTTAATTTAGAAAAACTACGCTCTGCACTTGCAACTGTAGTTTGGATTGTTAAAAGAATTCGTAGTGATGTGTAACACATTAGGAAAAAGACTTATGCAGTTATTTGCACAAATATAATTTAATACTTCTTTGAGGGAATAACTATTTGATATCCTCTGAGAGAATATCTTTAATTCATCTAATAAATCTATTGCTGAAATATCTTTTGATCACCATCAGACAGAACAGTTTCTAAATCAAAGCAAGCTTATTTTACTGTATCATTATCAAATTTTAAGTTATCAATGTTAAAGAGAAACAAAAAAAATTGATTCATATTTATTTGGCTGTTCAAATCGCTCAAAAATTGGTGTTAATGATGAATCAAGAATTACATTTAAAAAATTAATTTGAAACTGTCGCTCAAAATTAGTAATTGATTCATCAGGACTTTTAATCGAATTGAAATTTTACATGTCGAGTTCGTGTGCTGTTGTTAGTTGGGAAATCAGCATTCAACCCAATATCAAAGTTATGGGCTTGATGCTTAACTTTCAAAAAATTATTTTCACTTCTGTATGACATCAAGAATTTTTTCGTGACATCTAATGATTTCAAGGCTTCCATAATATATTGCAAGAGATATTTTGCAATTGTTTGCTAGATGCACTGACTTCACTTAGAATGTCATACCAAACAAATGTGCCAAATATAAACTTGAAAGAATTAATTTTATTTGCTAACGAACTAGCTTCCAATTTTGTTTTAATGCCTTGTTGCCCAATTAAGTTGTCATCTTCTGTGATGAAAATTAAAGCTTCATGTATTTCTTTTACTTGATTTCATATTGCTTTTACAGCTTCGATGCGACTTTCCCATTTCTTCTTGCATAAAGGTTTTAAAGTAAAATTTGGGATTTGGTTTAGAAGAACTTCCCAATGATGAAGAAAAGAAATTATAGATTGACTGAATAATGTCAAAAAAAAAAAAAAAACGTATCTACATTGCAGCTTTTGCTGCATTGCTCAATACCAAGTTCAAGAAATGCATACAACATGGAACAAAAAATGCTGTAGGATTTTTGTTCCTTAAAAGTGCTTGTAGCCCTGCATTCTTCCCCTTAATATTTGACACGTTGTCATATCCCTGACCGCGGATATTTTGAATAAGTTTTTTTCTTCTAATAATTTTTAAATTACATCAGCCATACCACTTCCTGTTGTGTTATTAATTTTAATAAAATCTAAAAATCTTTCCTCTATTTGTATAATATCTTGGGTTTCTTCATTTTTTTTCTTTTATAGAAACATATCTTACAATTAAGAACATTTGCTCCTGCCGCGAAATATCAGTGGTGCAATCAACAATTATTGAAAAATACTTAACATTCATTATTTTAGATACAATTTTTTTTTAAATTTCATTACTCAATATATTAATGAATTTGTTATACATTTTCCTAAATAACGAACATGAATTTCATTGTTTTTTTATGCATTCTACATGTTTTTGTAATATGCTGTGAAATTCGGCGAATAATTCAATTAGTTTCAAAAATTTCCATTATTATTTGTATATAGAGTATCTGAACATCCTCTGAAAGCAATGTTTTCTTTTCAAGAAATGTAATAACCGATATTATGCATTTAAAACATGCATCTCCAGTGTTCTTGTTCTTTTTTGAGTAATTTTAGCTGATGGTGGTCAGTTGTAGTTTAATTTTTTAAAATTATTAAAATGTTCTTGAGATTTTTCGTGGCGCTGAAGAACTTGGGTCATATGTTTCCATTCGTTATTTCCTTCCGAAATTAAGTTCATAGTTCGAATATTAGAAAATAATTTGCAGCAGAAACAAAATACTACATTTTTTAAACTTGAGTAAATTAACCAAGATCCTTTATTGGTTTCTCTGTTACTCAAAATCCTATTATAATGCTACACATGAAAACTTCTATTATGTTCATTGCATGGAAAAAAGTCTCTTTTGATTAATCAGGAGGACCTCGTTTTACTAATATATCAATTATTGAATTGGACAAGTACCTTCATAAATACGAAGTAGCAAAATTCATTCAGCAAGCTAATAATATAATACACATTAATAGAGGGACAGCGAACTGGCATGTAAGAAAATTTTACTGATATGTGAAAACGATTTATAATAATAATAATTATTATTATAAAAACCTTCATGGAGTCAAAGACTCATCGTGGGAGATCCACTATTATACACATGGCTTATAATACCGTGCCTTAAATATATTTACTGTCTCTGCGCTCACCACACTCTTGGACAATGCATTCCAATCACTCACCACTCTCAATGCAAAAAACCTGCTCCTGACTCCCTTTGTGTGAGCAAGGTGAGCACACCTTGCTCACACAAATTTCAAATCTCCTTATATTGCTTGTTGCTTTCTTTACTTGCTCTTCCTTTTCTCTTTTCCTTTTGAGAAAAGTAGCTCCCAATAACATTTTCTCTTTCAAATTACTGATTTAAATGAATAAATTTCGTATTGATAAATTATTTCTTTTGCTATTAATTATTAATTTTCAGTTAATTTATTATTTTTAAGAGTTTTAAAACAATTAAATCTTATTTAAATTTAAAACAGTTGCTTTCTATGGATTTTTACTATAAATAATAAATTTATACAATAATTTGAAAATTTGATAATTAAAGGTAACTATAATTATTGAGGACAATGTAAGACGTAAAGTATGATGCCACGAGCGATTTTGGCATTTTAGCAAAATGCGCTTCTGATTAATATGTTTATAATTTTTGTAAACTATTATCTTTAAAATATTATTTGTCTATCAAAAATAAGTACACAATTAAAAACAAAGTCAAAAATTGTCCAAAGTCACTTAAGCACAGAATACACAATACACTCAATATGTTTCACATTCAAAATTGAAATGACGCTGAAAAAATGTAAGTGCATATCACGCTGTTTCGTCTATCCAAATTTGAAGTAGAATTTAAGAAAATGAACAGCGTAATATACACCTATATAGATCAGTGTTGCTGAAACTTCATATATCTGTGTACCCCTTCTTTAATTTTCATTATTACCAAGTACCTTATCAAAATAATAATAATAATAAATAAAAATATATCTCATTGTAAATGTCTGTTTTATTTGAATTTAGATGTACATATAAACAAAAAAATATATCATTTTTTAATAGAACAAAATTTATAAAGATACTATGCATTTTTAATTAATATAAATAATTTATCATCAATGAGAGGAGTGAAATTGCTTATTCCTATATCTGCTATATTGCTCTCTTTTTGTGCATTTCATAAATCCAGTATTTAACTAATGATCCATACTTAAGAATTTGAAAGCTAAAAAAATATTACCACATTTACTCGAATATAACTCGCACTTTTTCCCCAAAATTTAAGCTAAAAAATCGTGGTGCGAGATATATGCGGGGATTTTCGGAAACTAAAGCTTTCAGAAAAAACTGAAAATGGATATGACTTACCAAGAAGCTTCTATTCGCCATCACTTCTCTCCTTGAGAGCGATTTCCAATGTCATTAATTTTGCAACGTCAAAATTATCTACCCAAATCTGCAATGTCAAAATTATATATCCAAATAGAGACATCTTTCCCATTATATCAAGCAAAAATTACCAGTAATTTAAGATGTGTAATGAACAATCCTTGACAAATTACTAATGAGAAGTGAAAGATGTGCACGATTGTAGGCTAGTTGAGAAAAAGCAACTATTAAGAAGTGCATATGATTGGTGTGGTATTAGCAAAAGATCGCACAACCCAAACAAAAAGCATCAATTGAATGGAAATGCTAATTCTCTTAAACCGATTTCCATAATATCTGAAATACATTCACTATATATTTCTTAGTTTTACATGTTCATGTCGGGGTAGTGTCAAGCAAAACCTTATATTGCATTGGCAACATGTGGTTTTTCTTGGGTGTATATAGTGGTTTCTTTTGGAGGGGAGATGTAATTCATTAGTTAGTGTTTATATTCCCAGTTGTCTGTAATTACACTATTTGTTGAGAAATATATTACACAGTATGCAGATGTCTGTGAACCTTATTCAGTGACATGATAAAACTAATGGTTTTTCGTGTTTCTGCAGTACAGTTGCTGTTGTGGAGGGCGTATTGTTTACTGCAGGGAGCAAGGAGAATTCATACATAATTCGCTATATATATAGACTATAAAAGTTTATGAAATTTACATCGTATGATACTTTGTGGGTTGTTTCCTTCAGTATCTAATAATTGGGTTCTAAAATGTTTAGTTTTAGTATGTATGACTATAGTTTTTTATTAATAAAATATAATAAGCACATATTTAATTGTCAATTGAAATAGCGCCTTTTTTTATTCGGTAAACTAAATGCTGTATTTTTGTAAAATATCTTGCTGCCATAATATGGCTGAGTGAGTGCCTTTATTAACACTCGGGAGCTCGGGGGTAATTTTGCAGCGTACGACACGCTATATCTGAAAGATTCATTAATTACTAGTATATGCTAAAATGCAAAATCATAAAGAAAAAACACTGCAAACATAATACATGATGTACAAATTAAGTGAATATTGAATCCAACATTATTTCATAGCCGAATATAGAAACTACAAGAGTTTCGTGCTGAATATATAGAAACTAAAAGTTTCAGCAAATGCAAGCATATGTAGTGCCTTACGGGCAACTCATAGTAAAGGTTGAGCAAGCCCCAGACCACTTTCCTTAGTATTTTCCATAAATGTAAAGCACATCTAGAATCTAGATGACATGTATGATAAATAAGTCTCTGGCTCTCTATTTCAGTAATACATGATGGTTTATTTATTTTCAGTTACAATCTAGAAATTATTGAAACAAAGAAATATAAAGAATAAAAATTTTTGTTACAAAATGACGCAAACATCGATAATGAAAGAAAATAAAACTAAACAAATGCATTTAACATTAATCAATCAGAATCTTCAATAGTTGGATTTACAAAACTGTCATTACAGTCATCACAAACAATATTGCTATGCTGAAAGCATAATACTTTTTAAAATGCTTGCAAAAATAATTTGATAAGCGACTTGTTTTGGATGCATAGCACATAAAACATCTTTTTTTCTTTTTCTGTGTGTCGAGGGAGCCCTATCTGTGTCATCATTAGAATTTCCTTCAAATTCTGTCTGAAATTAATGAAGTTTCAGGTAAAGGCCTATTCACACCTGTAGAGATTTCTGAATGCCTTTTTATTTGTTCTGACACTAACTGCATTACGAGATTTCGAATAAATATTCTGCGCCATATTTTCATATTGCTGTTCAGCATATTAATAATCTGAGCATTGATATTTATATTTATGAGCTATACTGGCAATGGAGCTCACGGTAATTTACTATCAAATATCACAAACCTTTAGAAAAAAACGTGTTCAACCAAACTGATAGCAAAAAAACACAAAAGTGCGGAATATCACTCGTACCATACGCACATGCAGCTAGTCATGACTTTCAACTTATACAATAAAATATCTATGTCAATTAGCAAGTATCTGTCAGATCTACTGGGACCTCCGCAGGGTCAAATATCACAAATCTTTGCATAATACATGTTAAACCAAACTGACAGCAACAAAAGTGCAAAATAGCACTCGTAATATACAGCTACTCATGACCTTCAACCTATACAATAGATAGGTTAAAGAATATTCATGTTAACAATTAGCATGTATCTGTCAGATCAGATGTGAGCGCTGCCCGAGTGTTCAGCAGTGCCATGAGGCAGGCTGCCTCTATACTACACCCTGTCGATGGTACTGGTCCCAGGGATTATCAAAATAAAAATTATTATTTGGAGCTTATATAATTAGAATAAAATATAATTATCTTTTTAAATATGTATATATAAATTTAATATTTTTTTAAAAAAATTTTCTGCCTCCAGTATAATTGTGACATTAACTCTAAATTTTCCGCCCTTTTACTTTTCTGCCTGCAGCATTCTGCCCCTGCCTCACGCCGGGCCTGTCCCCAACATCGCATCTTCTTCAGACAACCAAGTTTCACTTATTCTAATTATCTTTGGGCAATACTGACTCAATCATTGCAACAAACTTAGCTCTCTTGTTTCAAATACAACTTATATTTGCATACAAATATAACAGTCCCAGTGTCTTTGAAGCCATTCTGCCAGCGCTAACATTCTTTATTCTAGCTGTGATACCACACCTCTCTCTCTCTCTCTCTCCCCTTTTGGTCTGGCCACTCTCATTTCCCTGATCCTGATGCTGATTTCCATATCTACCTGTCTCATCCTCACCTTTATGCATTTTATCACCTTGTGCTGCTGCAACCACATCTTCAACCTCATATCCATCTTCTTCCTGTCATACAATCAATTTAATTGTGCTATCCTGCTTCACAAGTAGACTATGATAATTTACTATATTAACTTCTTGAATCTGTGTCTTCTCAGAAAACAATAGCCTTTCTAAATGCCCTACACCACTCAAATGCAATCCATCAACTTTAAACCATTCTAACTTTCCTTCAAATTCATTCCATAGATTTACAAATTTGAACCCCCTTTGCCTCACACAACTCAGCCATTCTTACTATTCATTATCTCTGCGTTTCTCAATTCACTGTTGTCATATCTGGGTAACATGCCTGTGACTTTTCCAACAACACTATTATTCTTTACCTGCCTCAATAACTTCCTCAAGTCTGTATCAACATTCTTTTTTCCCCAACTAAATCATTTGCACCCACGACTACCACTAATTTTAATGCCTCGTCTTTCCTTTTCTGCGGTGCATCAGTTATTTACTTCATTGTTCCACCAGGAATGCATGTTTTGTGGACTTTGAGTCATCCCACCTTCAATGATCGAGGCCCCCATACAATGATATACAACTGTCCTTTGATTCTTTCTTTGTACTACTAACTTACTCCTTATCAGCCAATCTCTTCTTTATATGTTTAATATCCTCTTCCGGATGTTTCTTTCGCTTTTCATTTTCACTAACTCTTGTTTAAGCTCTGCTATTATGGCCCTGACTCTTGCTCCCATTTCTAATTGTACTAATCTATCAAGACACTTTTCCAATATGCTAAAGCTTTCTTTTTTCTCGTTTATCCAAACAGGGTTTTTTTTTTTTGTGCATACATATAGCAATTTTTGCAATGCATCCACTACAAAAAAATCCATTGCAGAGCTAGAGCTTCATAGTGAAGCCTTCTGTGCCACTCACTTGCCTTTATGGATGCCACTTTCAGAAGCAGAAGCAGTACGAGCAGACAAGTAGCAAAACACAATATAAACAACAAAAAATTCCAACAACAACAATAACACTACTGAAGGACTCATGTATCCAAACTGAAAAACACAGTACAATTTACGATAAAAAGCTACACTATACACTAATTTAAAAACACTTTTTTTTTTTAGCACAGCTCAAATCTACCTCTATGTTAACTTGCGATACTAGCTTGACTCAGGATCATTGAACCACATTGAGCTGATAGCCATTTTCACATGCCCACAATTGCAGCCTATTCAAATCTTCAAATCATTCTGCAAGTACTGCATATCAGCAGCACTCCTGATTATCTGACCTATCTTTGCATAATCAGCAAATAGCTGCATGTCGAATCCTTCCCAGTGTCATTAATGTACAGATTGAATAACAGTGGATCAATGACTGATCCTTGAGGCACACCACTGGTTACCTTGAATCTTGCAGATGCAACCCCCCTTCCCATACAACTATTTGATATTTATCAGTGAGCCATTTTCTTATCCATGCTAATATTTTATAATCCAATCCCATATTCTCCAATTTATGCAACAGTCTTCCATGGTGTATCTATTTCCTTTGTCTAACTCAGTGGTAACATTATCATAGAATGTGATCAAGTTGCTAAACACAAAACCTTCCCTTAGTAAACCATTTCTGTTCATTGCAAAGTAGAGATTCTCTGTCAACTCATTTCTGAATGCAAGCCCTAACTGACTTTTCCAAAATCTTCATCACCACTCTAGAGATACTAATAAGTCAATAGTTGGATATATGTCTGCACCACCCTTGTGCAATGGGACTACTGTACATTCTTTCCACTCCTTTGGGATCTTCCATGTTCTGAGACTCAAATTATATAGTTAGATCAAAGGAATAGCCAGTTCAGCTGAACCCTCTCTTAGTATCTGTGCTGATATCCCATCAATCCCTATTGCTTTATTCTTACTCAGTTTGTGTAATAGCTCTAATGCCTCGTCCTCATACACCTGAATTTCTTCATTCAGTGAAAAGGTAGCAGTGAGCTCAATGTCGCATATACCATGTTGATAGCTTTTAGCAAAATGGCTACTCATTAGTTGAACAATCACGTCTGCATCAGTCACCTGCATACCATCTGCATTCAGTAGTTATTCTTTCAAATCCATTCTTTCTTTTACTTGTAGCATAATAGAATCTTTTGGGTTGTCTTTAATTTGCAGAGCCAGTTTCTTTTCATACTCAGACTTAGCTTTCTGTACGACACTTGTGACTCTTCTGGCCTGCTGCTTATAATTATCATAACTGACATCGTCCTTATGCACATAGTATTCCTTCCACATCATTGCGAATCTCTTGCTTAAATAGGTTACACATTCATTTCACTCCTACTGTATTTATCTTTGAACTCTAGGGACACATTCTGATATCACATAATTTAAATATTTTTAAACACTTCCCAAGCATTGTCAATATCCTTCCCATCCAACAACTGATACCATGGTGTCATCCAGCATATTCCTCAGATGGTCATAATTTCCTGCTTTATGGTTCAGAATGTAATATTTTTGAATGAAACATTCATAAACTTAGCCTCTTCCCAAGTGAGTACCACATGATTACTGTCACCAACAGGAGGCAAAATAGTTATGTCTTTAACTGAAATCCCCTCTGACACTATAATCAAATCTAACGCTCTTTGACTACAAGTTACTTCTGTCACGTGCTACTTCAGGAAGTTGTCTCACAACAGCTCAATAAATTCTCATGCAATTTCACAGCTACCCAATCTACATACCAATCATTAAAGTCCTCCATTATGATTACTCTTTTTGCACCCATTGCATTTATTTGGTGATGCATTTCTTCATCACTAGCAGCTGATCCACCAATCTGTAACAACACCCTGCTATGTATTTAATCTTGTTAGACTCCAGCTCACACCAAATGGCTTCAACCTCACTGCCACATGAAAAACTGTTACTAGTATTGCAGTCATAGGTCTTAACTGGATTCAAGTCATCTGATATCATTAACAGCATCCCCCCCACATCTCCTTGCCTATCTATCCTTCCTAAAAAAAATTGTACCATTTGCACTCCATACTAGTTAATGTCTTTTTCTGATAGCCAGGTCTCACTAATGCCTACAATATGAAGTCCCAATATATTAATTCCATTCACTATCACCCCCCCCACCTCCTCTAAGATATCACCACCAATCATATACTCTGCCAACTATCTTTGCTTCCCCAAAGACATTTTGTTAAAATTGTGAGGACAGCACAGCTCATTATGGTAATGATACAGAGAACACTACTATATGAGGGGGGTGGTCTGAAAACTTCTCGGCCTCGACCATAGGTGGCAATACTATTGGCACATTTTTTTTTTTTTTTCTAAGTTGGTAAATCTGTCATAAGCATCCATGTGAAATTGCAAGTCATTCAATCAAGTAGTTTGTTTTATACTGCTGTCTAAAGCAAAAGTGTTGTCTGTATCCCTTGAAATGGATAAAATTGAGTATTGTGTGGTTATAAAATTCTTTGTAAAAGAAGGTTTAATGCCAAAAGAAATTCATTCAAAATCCATAAAAGTTTATGGGTACTTTTCTCCTTCGTTTTCGACAATTAAGAAATGGGCTGCCAAGTTTAAACATGGCTGTACCAGCCTTGAAGATGACCCACGTGAAGGACATCCAAAAAGTGTAACAACACCAGAAATCATTGAACAAGGTGCACAATATGGCATTGGATGACTGGAGATTCAAAATGCATGAAATTGAAGAGACTACAGGCATTTCAGAAGAACGTGTAGGAGATATTTTGCATGAAAAGAATTGTAAATGAAAAAGCTTTGTGCAAGATGGGTGCCGGTCTTACTCACAGCAGATCAAAAATGCACTCGTATGAAAATCTCTGAACAGTGCGTGGAGTTTAACAAGAATAAAACTAATTTTGTGCATCAATTTATTACTATGGATGAGACTTGGATTCACCATTACACGCCAGAATCCAAACAGCAGTCAAAACAGTGGACAGAAGCCAGTTGTTCAGCATCAAAGAAGATAAAGTCTGTTCCATCAGCAGGAAAGGTCATGGCATTGGTGTTTTGGAATGCTAAAGGCATTTTGTTTATTAATTATCTTGAAATGGGTAAAGCAATAACTGAGGAATATTATTCCGATCTTTTAACCAGACTAGATGAAAAAATTATTGAGAAAACACCTGGTTTGCAGAAAAAAAAAAATCATCTTTCATCAGGACAATGCACCTGCCCACAAAGGGCAGGTGCATTTGGAAAACTGAGGGATCTGCACTATGAATTGGTGGAACATCCACCCTATTCCCCAGATTTGGCTCCTTCTGACTTCTATCTCTTCCCAAAACTAAAACTCTTCCTCGCTTGTCAGCGTTTTTCTTTGAATCAAGAGGTGATTGCAGCTGTAGTGGGGTATTTTGCAGATCTTACTGAGAACCACTACAGGAATGGGATAATGGCGATGGAGCATCGCTGGAATAAATGTATTAGTCTTAAGGGAGATTATTTTGAAAAATAAAATAATTTTGAAATTATAAATTTGTTTTTTCATTGTTAGGCAGAGAACTTTTCAGACCACTCTCATATAGCAGTAAGGATGTTATGATTCCTTTGTATGAGGCTTTTGTCATACCAAGGTTCACATAGGGCCTTGGTATACATATATTTATATGTATACCAAAGCCCACATCATCATCACAAGCTAATGATGATGGGAGGGAGAAGCCACTGATGGTGAGTGAGCAGGAAGTATATGAGAAACTGAGTAAACTCGATGTTACCAAAGCCGTAAATGTTTCAGAAAGTTAAAAACAGTGTTGGGCCTATATTCAAACCATTCCTAAGAAGGGTGACGAATTACTGTCATCTAATTACCGCCCTATCTCACTCACCTCAGTTCTATCTAAAGTGATGGAGAAAACAATCAATTTTCATCTCCTACACTAATTTGAAATCACCCAGCTATTAAGCTGTCATCAGTATGGATTCCATCGCTGATGATCAACAGGAGAATTACTCTCATATATCACCCATCTCTGGACAAATACTATGGAGAAATTTGGTGAATCTCAAGTGGTTGCACTTGATATCTCTGAAGCTTTTGACAGGGTTTGGCACAAAGGCTTACTAAGCAAACTCTTATCATTTTGATTGTTGATATTTGGTCCTTTTTACTAAATATGAGACATTTTCTTTGGATTTTATTGGATCATGATTTTTTATATAAATATATGTATACAATCGTCAACCAGTTTTGCCAGCTTGGGTCTGTCTGGCTTCTTCAGGATGAGAATGGTTACATTAACATTAATGTAACCATTCTCATCCTGAAGAAACCAGACAGACCCAAACTGGCGAAACTGGTTGATGATTGTATACCTACATATATTTATATATTTATATATAAAATCATGGTCCAATAAAATCCAAAGAAAATGTCTCAAACTTTTATCATTTGAACTGTCTCAGTACTTCTGGAGTTGGATTCCCAGCTTTCTGTCGACACACACAGTGTGTGTAATGGTAGACAGTTTCTTATTCTCTCATCATCCAACTAATGCTGGGGTTCCACAAGGTTCTGTTCTCTCACTACCCCTCTTCCTTTTGTAAATCAATGACCTACTACAGTTAACCTCCAACCAGTGGGGGCCTGTACATAAGCACTGCGACACTGCAGCACCCCCAAGGAAAAAATGAAAAAATTAAATTTTGTTTGTGTTTATAAATAATAACAATGCTTACAACATTATATAAATGCAGTGCAACATGTTAAAGGTTACAGCTTATGTTTTGACATTGATTGAATAGTTAATAATTGGAATTGTTCGATTAATGCTTTAGATTGCGAAACAAATGCACTGCGATCTAACACCGATATTCATTTGCTCTTGTCATTGCACATTACGTCATTCCCAACTGTAACTGCTCAAACGGCAGTGTATTTTTAGTAAGCTTAGGTGCCTTATTTCTGTGAGATATGAAACATTTATTATTGGTGCATGTGCCTGGTGAACTATTTTTTGTAAATCTTATTTTATTTTGTTAAAATAACATATAATTTATTTATTATAGATACAAGGCTGAATTATGATGAGTGTCACTGTTGAAAATATGAAAATAATAATATTTTTTCAATTATCCGAAACAAATGCACTGCAATCTAACGCCGATATTCGTTTGCTGTCGTTGCACGTTACGTCATTAGATACACTATATCTTATGCCTGTGTTCATTATTTCTGTGAGATATGAAACATTTATTATTGGCGCGTGTTGGAACTATTTTTTTGTAAATCTTATTTTATTTTGTTAAAATAACATATAATTATTTATTTATTATAGATACAAGGCTGAATTATGACGAGTGTCACTGTTGAAAATATGAAAAGAATTATATTTTTTCAGTTATCGTTACACAAAACAAATGCACTGCGATCTAACTCCGATATTCGTTTGCACTTGTCTTTGCTATTGATACGAAACTTTTATTATTGGTGTTTGTTCGTGGTGAGGATGAAATATTTTTAATAAAGCAATTTTTATTATGTAAATTTATTTATTAATAAATTCATAATTGATTAGGGAAAAAAAGGTTTTTTTTTTTTTGTTTTTTTTTTTGTATATGCAGCAATCCCACTTAAAATTTTCACCACCCGCCACTACCTCCACTTAATACACAGTTTTGTAGATGACAGCACATTGCACTCCTCTCTTTCATTTGACAAACATCACTCTACACAACTCACTTCAACCTACAGAACATCAATTGTCACTGCCCTCAATCCTGATTTCCAAGTCATCCTCCAATGATCAATTTCAGTGCTAGTAAAACCCAGTTCTGTCTTATTTCTCACACAAAATAACCATTTTTCCCCAGTATTATTTTTGATAACACTCAAATTTCCAGATAAGATGAGATTTCTCTTCTTGGAATTGCCCTGACATCAGGCCTCTCCTGGCATAAACACATCACAACCATTGCATCCTCAGCTTCCAAAAACCTAGGATTTCTCTTTTGCTCAAGACAGATTTTTAAATCTCCTTCACCTCTAAACAGCTGTTAACCTTATACAAATCATAAATCTTCCCAGCTATTGAATACTGTTCTCTCATTTGGAGTAGGGGCTCCTAAAAGCTCTCTCAAAATGCTTGGCTCAATACAGAGGAGAGCAGTTAGATTGATAAATGACCCATCTCATACCAACTCACTCCACCCACTTTCACACAGATGTTTGGTTGCTGCAGTTTGTGTATATTCTATAAATATTTCCATGGCAAATGTTTATCTGAAATAGCATCATTAATTCCCCCACTCAGTAATAAGCCCTTTGGAACATGTACAGCTGCCACCTAACATCCTTTCACGGTACACCTTGAAACCCACAGAACAAGTTTCTTTCCCCTCCTGTTCCTTCATCCCTGCTACTGCTATACAGTGGAACAGTCTTCTCCCTGATGTATTTTCCAAGGAATACAATACAGGCTTTGAAATCAAATGTGAAAAAGTTTCTCCTTTCCCAACCTACATACTGCACTAACATACACTGCTCAAAACAATTAGAGGATATTTTAGTTTCTGTCGGATAATTATAAATTTCTGCAAATAATTATAATTATTGGATACTTTATACATGAATAAATATTTCTTACTTATGGGTAGGGTGTAATTGATGAGATATTGTTTAAATAATCGATATTTAATACAAATTTAACAAATTATACATTTTAGCGTGAAATTATTTTAACAAGAATAACCAAAAATGCTTTTGTTAATTTTTAATAGGGCGCAGTCTCCATTAACAGACAAAACGGCGGTACATCTTGATTGCATGGACTGGATAAGATGATCAAACTGTTCTTGTGTGATATGTCCCCACTCTTCTGTGAGAGCAATTTCAAGCTCTTGAAGCAATCGTGGTGGGACCAGTCGTGCAGAAACGCACCTACTTAAAGCATCCCTGGCATGTTCTTCTGGCAAATAATGACAAATACTGATTGCCTCTTGGAGTTGTTGGTGATGAGCAACCTTGACTTTGTCTTCGGCAAACATTTCCCATCTCCAGAAAGCGATTCCAAAGTCTTGAAATTACGCTTTGAGATACACGATACACAACATGCTTGAGTGACAACTTGCTGTGTTTGTCCAGCTTCTAATCGACCAATGGCTCTCCAAGCCATGGATTCCGGGATATCATGTTGCTCTGCCATTTTTAACAAAATAATGGGTGGTAGGTGACACAAGTTTACAATTGAAGTGATAATTATGTACTGTGGAAGTGAGCGCAACAAGCCATGCTTTTATACCCCCCATATGCTAATACGGCTAAGACACATTTCAAAAAGCCTTGATGTGATTTTGTATGCAGTTGCATGTTCTACTGTTGTATATTAACCACGCTACCGGCCAAGACGTCTATAGACATCAAGGTTATCATGGATGTGAAGTGCATATTAAAATTGTAATACCATTGATATTACATTGAAATATATGATGGATACGAAGCGTATGAGGATGCGTATTTGATCCATAATGGCCAGTAAGGTGGTTAAGAATATTTTAAAATAAATGTGTTACATTTGTAAATTATTTTTATAACTTTATAATTTACAAGAGAATCATATACAAAATATCCTCTAATTGTTTTGAGCAGTATACTATAGGTTGATCAACCAACCTCTCATGTATGGTTCCAACATTTAAAAAAAAAAAAATTAATTCTTTAACATGAGGTTTGCCCAAGTTCCAAAGGAATGGAAAGAGGACAAATTTGTTCTGCTTCATAATGGTGCTGGTGATAAGACTAAGGTTTCAAATTACAACCAGTCTGTTTGGAGTTATGGTAAAGGTGTTACCGGAACTGGTGACATCATGAGGACCAAGATTCATAATTGAATTGATGACAACAATAACATTCTCTTTTATGGATATTATGAGTTTGCTAAAGGAAGATCATGTTTTAGCAATCTACTTATTACTATAACAAGGTGCATTGGACAAAAGGGATGTGTACACAGTGGTATATCTAGATTTTGCTAAAACCTTTGAAGATTGTCACATGCTGGTAATTAAAATGGAACAGATAAGGTTGGAAAGTAGATTAGTGTACTGGATTGGAGATTTGTTGTTTGATAGGTATCAGCAAATTGTGTATGGTGGGGGGGGGGGGAGATAACATCTCTCAGAAGAGGAAAGTCAAACTAGTGATGTATCCCAAGGGTCTGTTTTGAGGCTTATTGTTTAATTTGTATGTAAATGATATTGAGAAGAATTTCAGTGGTAATATACAGTTGGGAAGAACTATGACGAGTAGATGGATGTTGGCCTTGCAAGTGAACTTGAATAGACTTTTCTGTATGGATGAAAGAATGGGGCTACCAGTTCAATATAGTGTAAGATTTTAAAGTTGGGAAAGCAAACTTAGGAGGCAGAGTATACAATTGGTGGTGATCTTAGAGGAAGCAGAAAGGATGAAGGATCTGGGTGGGGAATGATAGCGAATAGGAACCTAAAATTGTGAGGACAACACAGCACATTATGCCAATGATGCAGAGAACACTAATATATAGGAGTAAAGATGTTACGATTCCTTTGCATAAGCTTTAATCATACCGTGTATGAATTACTGTGCACAGATTTGGTCATTGGGTTTTCAAAAGGATGAGATGTTGGAAAGAGGTTCAGAAATGATTGTCTGAGGTGGTCTTCAAAATGCAAAGTATGAAGGCAGATTGAAGGAGTACATATTGCAGAATCTAGTGGATAGAAGGATGATTTTGTGTGTGGGGGGGGGGGGGGTGACTGAGATATAGTGGATAGAAGGATGATTAGGGGGGCACGATTGATATATATATATATATATCTATATATATATATATATCAGGGGCAAATATTCCGGGTGTGCGGTGCTCATCCATGAAATATCAGTATCACCGATATTATATTTTTGTATTTATTCCCGTTAAAGACTCCCCTAATCGTTTGCAGACTTTGCACGATTCCTAAAATTGAACACAATATACTAATGCTTCATTGCCCTCTTCACGAGGATAATGAAGCATTAGTACTTCATGAAGAGGGTACTTTTCGACGGTAAACATTGCGCCACATTCGTGTTAATAGCACGGGTGTGCTTTCAAAATACATACACCTTTGTGCCCGTTGAAAATATGTAAAGAGGGTGCAACAGATCAAATTCTTATTTTTAAGTAGTATTCTTATTTTTTGTAGTATTTTTAAACCACTGAGGCTTGGTGAGCTAACATTTTGAGCTCGCCCAGCACCTAGCGTCTGTGATTGGTTATTGTGTCAACCAATCCAATTGAATGTTGTCATTTGTCATGAGTTGAGCGCTTTCTGTATGATGGCTGTATTAAAAACAGCTGTTACACATGTTTTCTGGAACTGAAAATTTGAAAGTGAATGTTAGGAGGAAAAAACCTAAATGTTTTTCTTGCTATGCAGTATAGCATCTGTTGAGGTTGCAAAATTTTTAACAGTATACAGGCATTTTTATTCTAGTCTTCGGAAACAACAAACAGTAAAAAATATCTCTTCCTGAATAAAAATGAATATTCTGTGTATAATAAGACGTTGATCTACAAAAACATACCAGCAGATGCGAGATTGATAAGACAGACGATACTAAAAAAAAAAAAAACAACTAATGAATGTAGGATTCCCAAAAAGTGAGGATAATTCTGATAATGATCAGATGTCTGATCATTATCAGAATACTCTGAGTCTCAGTAAACAAAAGAAAATTCTTGGAAAACGGAGCGAAATATACACAAACCAGAGAAATACACATAACATGGGCAACAAATTTTACGAAATGATTGGCTGCTCCATCAAACCATATTTATTCCTGCTATACTCTGTCTCCTCGTAAGTTTTTTTTTTAATTATGCCATCATAAATTCACTTATTCATGTCTATATTTTCTAGGTTCACATATTTTCATCTTTGAGTATTCCAAATATACCAACCAAATACAGCATTCTTTTCCATTGTTGTTTTCTAATAAATACTAAAACAAACCGAGTATTCAAAGTTATCCTGCAATTAATTTCATTGGACCAATTAAGATGGACACTGATGTGCTGTACTCTCAAAGCTTTCATACATCAATAAAAATGCAATCATATGGTCATGTGCATCTGCAGAGGGGGGGACAATGGGGAAACCCCCCCAGATCAAGTAAAAAATTCCACAAATTACAATCGTAAAAGTGATTGAGATATGTAACCTTACACCTCGACCATGGGACACTTTTTCTGTCTTAAAATTTTATTATGGGTTGGCCTGTTTCGGCCTACGGCTGGGTAGCCATAGAACATGTGTTTTATTGCAGCAATAAAGCATGTGTTTCTGTTTTTGGTTCATCTTTTTTCTGATTTCTGAAAAAAACGAAACTGTTGTGAATAGTGTTCGTTTTCCTTCTGTCTCTAGTGAATTACTGAGTGAAGTATGAATTGTAAATTTATAGGGAAACAAATTTAAGCAGAAAAATACATTTTTAAAAGGTGTTTAATATTATTTTACTTGTTAGTTTTATGATTTTTTTTGCTTTTAAACTGAAATAATTTGATTTCGGATTTTGGGATTAATTAGTTGATTTTAATAAAATATGTCGGTCAATTTTTTTATATATGAAATTGTGCTAAAAACTTAATTCCGGAATACTTTTTTCCCCAAGAATTAAAGATCATTAAAATTGATGTAAAATAGAATAATGTATTTATGGTTTACATCGACAAATAATTACATCAAAAAATGCTAAAAGACATTTATGGATGTAATTATTTGTCTCCAAGCTTTGCCCCTCACCCTGGAAAATTTTCTGCGGACGCCCATGCATACGGTCAAATTCACGTGAAATTTGTAGCGCAGGTTGCATAACCCACACAACAGCACACCCAACTGAAATGGGCACGCGACGCCACTGATATATATATAATTTAGCAAGGGGTTATTATTGGATTAACGTTAATTAGATTGAAAGTTTATTTTTCACTAGGTTAGACTATAATAAATTTAGTTTAATCCTTTATCCCAGTGAGAGCAAACAAAGTTTGCGCATGAAAATATCTTCAGGACTGAATATAGTGTTGTACTATCTTACCTGGGTAAGTAGTACAACACCAGGCGACTCGTAGCAAAGGTGAAGCAAGCGTGGCCAATCCCTTAATGCATAACATTATATGTTGTTTATTATTTTAACGGTATAATAGAACACAGAAACTAAGTAAATAATTAATTTATTAACTTGATGCTGATATTTCGCTGGTATTATAACCAGCATCTTCAGAGCACAAAAACACTGTTTGACACAATACGCGAGACTAAAACAACATGGTGTACTTAAACAAAATTGTAGCAGCAACACAAAGACTAGAGTCCTGATTTTGGCGCGCTCTATCTGAGCAAAAAAAAAAAAAAAAAAAAAAAAAAACGCTATCATATATTACTAGAGTCCTAGAAAAGTGCTAGTTTTTTCTTAATATGACTGTCTCCCAGATCTTCGGCAAGTTAATACAGCCATATTTGTTGAGATTTGGAGTGTGTTTTAGGGCTTCTGTCGCCTCTAAGAACAATCTCTCTGATTTATATGGGTTTCTGTGTAGTACTTTTGCGTTTTTCCAGTTGATCCTGTGTGCAGGGGTATCCAGAGCATGGTCTGCTAGGCCCGACTTCCCATAATAATTCCGGACGTATCGTTTATGTTCGCTGATGCGGATATTCACAGTTCTTCCTGTTTGACCGTAGTAGGCTTGATTGCATGAGCAGGGTACTTGGTAGACTCCTGGATGTGATAAAGGAGGAATGCTGTCCTTGGGTGAGCGGATGAGGGTGGCTAATTTGCTACATGGTCTGAATGTAGTGCGTAGTTTATGTTTATTGAGAATTCTTGAGATCTTTTCGGATGTGCCTTTAATGTAAGAGATGGTGACTGTTTTGTTGTAGTTCTCTGTGGTGGATGGTGGGAGGGGTTTCTTAGGAGTGTTTAGTATTTTGTTTATTTTTTGTGGATTGTAGCTGTTGGCCAAGAAGGTGTGGCGTAAGTGAGTCAGTTCAGCAGTAAGAGCCTTGTCATTTGAACAGATTTCTCTCGCTCTATGGGTTAGCGTTTTTAATATGCCATATTGTTGAGAAGGATGATGGTGTGATTGTTTATGTAAGTATCTGCCTGTATGTGTGGGTTTTCTGAAAACTGAAAATGATAAGGAACCATCTGGGAGACGTGTGATGAGTGTATCCAGGAAGGGCAGACAGTTGTTGGCTTCCAGTTCCATAGTAAAGTGGATTTTTGGATGTTGGCTATTTAAATGTGCTAAGAATGTTTTCAATGTCTCAGGGCCATGTGGCCAAATAGCAAGCACATCATCAACATAGCGTAGCCAAAGTGTTGGTTTGAGAGTGGCTGTATTGATTGCTTGTTTTTCCAGGTGTTCTATGTAAAAGTTGGCTAGGGGGGGGAAAGGGGGGAGCCCATGGCTGTCCCATCAATTTGTTTGTATATTTTCCCTTTCCATGTGAAATATCCTGCATGTATTGCGAATTTGAATAGTTCAAATATATCAGGGGGGGAAGTGTGACTTCAGTAGATTGAGGGTTTCTATTAGTGGTACATTTGTGAATAGTGAAGTGATGTCAAAGCTTACTATTAAGTCTGAGCTTTTTAGGGTGAGGTGTTGTAAGATGCTTTTTAGGTGTGCTGAATATTTGACAAAGGAGGGAGAATTGTTAGTGAGAGTGGCTAGTAGCTTCGCTAAATGTCTAGCCAGTTTGTATGTGGGACTATTTATACTGTCCACAATTGGGTGTAGGGGTGTGCCTGGTTTGTGAATTTTTGGTGATCCATAGATCCTCGGTGTTTTAACATGGAAGGGTTTGAGTTTGTTAACTGTGTCTTTGGGCCAGGAAGTGACTTTTTTTAATAATTTTCGTGCCTTATTCTTTTGTGTGTTGGTGGGATTGCGATCTATAATTTTGTATGTTGACTGATCTTGTAATAGTGTGTGCATTTTGTTTTCGTATTCAGTTATGTCCATCACCACGGTTGCATTTCCTTTGTCTGCTTTTGTTATGGTAATCTGGCTGTTGTTGTGTAGCTCTTTTATAGCAATGAATTCCTTATGTGGGATATTATTTTTGGGAGGCTTGGACTTGATTAGGATGTTGGCCACATCTAAACGTATGTTGTTAGCTATTGTTGGAGGCAGGTCGTAAATTCCTCGTTCGATGGACGTTATTATTTCGGCTTTTGGAACTTGCTTGGGAGTTATGGCAAAGTTGTGCCCTCGACTTAAAGCAGTCGTGGCTTCTTTGCTTAAGGTGAGTGACGATAGATTCACGACGACGAGGTCTTGTTGTAATTGCGGTCGTTGTATGGTGTTCCGTTGTTGTAGATTTTCGAACTTCTTTTGGTGCCGGTTTTTGACTCTGTCAAATTCTTTTTTTGCCGTTGCGTCGGTGATGTTCTCTAAGATCTGCCAAAGTTCCGTATTTAGAATATTATGCAGTGATTCTCGTAATGCGCTGATGGTTGTATTTGCTTTTGCTAATTCGTACGCAAGACACGACGATATGGTAAGTGGAAGTTGAAATTGGCGCGGCAACTAAACAGGTTAGCCTTCTTAAAGAGGTGCCGAGACACCAAATTAATACCGAACTGTTTTAAAATCAAAAACAAGTTCCACTCGGCCAAAGCCCAACGCATCTATAAACTAGCGAGTGTAGCGCTTTTACGCGAACAAATTAACACCACTCGCCGGGAATTAGCACAAGCAAATACAACCATCAGCGCATTACGAGAATCACTGCATAATATTCTAAATACGGAACTTTGGCAGATCTTAGAGAACATCACCGACGCAACGGCAAAAAAAGAATTTGACAGAGTCAAAAACCGGCACCAAAAGAAGTTCGAAAATCTACAACAACGGAACACCATACAACGACCGCAATTACAACAAGACCTCGTCATCGTGAAGCCCTAAAACACACTCCAAATCTCAACAAATATGGCTGTATTAACTTGCCGAAGATCTGGGAGACAGTCATATTAAGAAAAAACTAGCACTTTTCTAGGACTCTAGTAATATATGATAGCGTTTTTTTTTTTTTTTTTTTTTTTTTTTGCTCAGATAGAGCGCGCCAAAATCAGGACTCTAGTCTTTGTGTTGCTGCTACAATTTTGTTTAAGTACACCATGTTGTTTTAGTCTCGCGTATCGTGACAAACAGTGTTTTTGTGCTCTGAAGATGCTGGTTATAATACCAGCGAAATATCAGCATCAAGTTAATAAATTAATTATTTACTTAGTTTCTGTGTTCTATTATACCGTTAAAATAATAAACAACATGTTCGGCGAACACATAAGTCTGTCCACACGCATAACATTATACATATCTGCAAAGAGATGTGTTTTGCATTATGGGAGATACTGGGATAGGAGTGTTGGTAGCTTGCGCCACCTTTGCTACGAGTTGCCTGGTGTTGTACTACTTACCCAGGTAAGATGGTACAACACTTTATTCAGTCCTGAAGATATTTTGAGGCGCAAACTTTGTTTGCTCTCACTGGGATAAAGGATTAAACTAAATTTATTATAGTGAATTAGATTTCTTAGAGAATGGGTGGAGAACAAAGGCCATACTTGGAAGTTCTATAAGGAGGAGAGGGGGGTTGTGAGGAGAGTTGTGGGTGGTTAGAATGCATCGCCTTGAAGTGTGATGAGCGTGGAGACAGTGAATGCATGTATTCAAGTCGTGATATGATGAACTATGTGTGGGATAGAGTATCTCCCACAATGGGTCACTGACTCCATGGAGGTCTAATAATAATAATAGTAATGCTTATTGTTTGACGTTGAAATGAGTTGGTTCATCCATAATATTGGACTTTGTCAAACCAGAATCACAAAATTATATTTTATAATTATATAAAATATAGTTTTATAATTATATTTTTTATTTTCATTTATAATTTATGTGTTTGCAGTACTGTTTCTGTATTTGCAATTAAAAAAAAAAAGCATGGAAAATTGTAAGCATGATTGGCAAGTGAGCTATAATGACAAGCATCATGTTTTGTAGCAGCCAAAATACTTTATGCACTGTTAATTTTATCATAACATTTATGCCCTCAGATGAAATTTTGCAGTAATTAGTTTCTGATTCTTTATTTAAAAAAATTTTTTTTTCAAAAGCTGAAGGAACTTTACAAGCCCATTACGCACTAAAGAAACCTGAACCAATGTTGACAAATCCACTTTGTAAATATCATAACCCCCATCCCCAAGTATGTGATCCTTATACGATCATATGCAAGTTAAGTGCATTGAGTTTTCAAAAACAAAAAGTAAACTGATGAAATTGTTGATGTTTCAATCACAACAATAGGGTCCTCACTAAATGAACACGTTAAAATTAATTATACCCAAATGTCTAATGGGTGCATATTCAACTAGTGCACTGATAACAAATTCCTTTGTCTCTACAAGTTCAGTATTCAAGTGAGAGTGGATTGCATTTAACTCGTAAGAAAAAAATATTTTTTTTGTACATTAAAGTTATATAAATGAACAATATGATAGCAAATTAAAATATGATAACAAATATAAAATGTTATATTCAGTCAATGACAATCAAGGAAAAGAAGGAGTAGCCATTGCATTCAACACTAAATACAAGGCTAATCTTGACTGGCAGGCTGTCTCAATGCCAAATATCAGAATGGGGAACTGGACAATGAGACTTATTTGTGCCTATGGTCCCACAGAAGGTTCTACTAAGGTAGAGGTGGAGGAATTTTTTGAGGGTTTAGAGAAGGCAACTGACACAATGAAAAAAGAAAAGTCGGTCCTTGTTGGGGATCTAAACAGCAGAGTAGGAAATGATTGTCAGACATACAAAAATTTGGAGAAAAGAGCAAAGCTAATAATAATGGCAAATATTTGTTGGATTTCTACTCAGGACTAGTTATTACTAACACCATGTTCCAACATCAAAATGTGCACAAATTCACATGGAGAGAAGAGGCAAGAAATAAGAAAAGTCTCATTGGCTATGTTATTGTTGATAGTGATGTCTTCTCCCTTATGTAGGACACCAGAGTGTACAGAGGATTTGAAATTGGAAGTGATTACTATTTAGTCTTGAGCAGGATAAAATTGAATTTCATATTGAAAAGAATAACACATAAGAAAGTTTTAAAGCGAATAAAAGTTGAGCAGCTCTCAGATGTGAACTGTAGACTAAAATACACAAAGAGTATTGAAGAAAAAATGAAAGGGGTTTGAGAACAGGAACCAAACTTTAGAGATTCAGTGGCAAACCCTGAAGAAAACCTTGATTGATTCAGCCAGAGAGACATGTGGTGAGGTTGTCTGCAAGGATAGAAAAATCAGAACTCCCTGGTG
Source organism: Typopeltis vanoorti (assembly GCF_054136105.1). NCBI lineage: Eukaryota > Metazoa > Arthropoda > Arachnida > Uropygi > Thelyphonidae > Typopeltis > Typopeltis vanoorti. The sequence continues at coordinate 84,883,496 of NC_143553.1, forward strand.
GACACAGGAAGTTAAAGAGGCAATGAAGGAAAAGAAGAAAGCATATCAAAAGTTCCTGGCAAATAAGCTTGTGCTCTTAGAGAATACACAGACAAATGTAAGAAAGCTAAACACTGTGTAAAACTAGCTGAACAAAAGTCATGGGAGGACTTTGGCAAGAACATAGAAAATAAATATCAAGAAGTGGCAATTTATATTTTGGAGGTTGTTGAAGAAGCTTAGAAATGGAGGAAAGAGTACTGTATAAAAGGAGAGATGATAAAGAAAACAAGCGAAAAAGATATCCTTGAAGTATGGAGTAATAACTTCAAGAAATTACTAAATGAGACAAGCAGTGATAGCACAGTGGTAAAAAACACTCAACAGACATACAGTCAGGAATACATATCCATACTTGAAGTAGAAAAAGTAAACAAAGGCTTAAAATTGGAAAGGCAGCAGGAGTAGATGATATTCGACCAGAAATGCTGAAGTATGGTGGTATAAAAGTCTTACAGTGGTTGCACTGCATAGTTCAAAAGGCCTGGACAGAGGGATGAATTCCCGATGATTGGAGTACAGTTCTTATAGTACCCATATATAAAAAGGGAAATAAAACTGAATGTGAGAATTACAGAGGTATTTCCCTACTTAGTGTTCCTGGTAAGATATATGCAAGTATACTTGAGAAACGGTTGAGAAGAATTGTAGAAGAACAAGCTGGATTCAGGCCAAATAGAGGCTGTCAGGATCAGATCTTCACTTTACGACAAATAGTGGAGAAATCATGGGAATATAACAAAGATCTCTATTTAAGTTTTGTAGATCTGGAAAAGGCATATGACAAAGTGCCAAGACAAAAGCTATTCAATATGCTACAGTTATATGGTGTCAATGGGGCATAATATCAAGCAATACTTAGTCTTTATTTGAGTTGTAAGTCAGCAGTTAGAATTGAAGGGATTACAGGAAGATGGTTTAATGTTAAATCTGGTGTGAGACAAGGATGTACATTATCTCCTCTGTTATTCATTATCTATATGGATCACATTATGAAGGAAAGTGGTATTAAACATGATATCAAAATTGGAGATGTTAATGTCAGCTCTTTGCTTTATGCGGACGATGTTATACTTATCAATAAATCCACTACGAGTCTGCAAGATTCCTTGACTAAATTGAATAACTGTTGTAATAGATATGGTATGAAGGTCTGCAAACAAAGACATTTCACCTACTTAGGCACGATTTTTAGTGAAGATGGTAAATTAAATATGGAAATAGACAACAGAATCAATAAAGCTGGTATATTAGGAAGTTAATTGAATAAATTCATATGGAATAAGAGAGAAATTAGTCGGAATACTAAATTTGCTGCATACAAGACAGTGTTCAAACCAGTTTTAATTTAATAATCTGAGAGCTGGGTCAGAAGTAAAACACTTGACCAAAGACTAGAGATTGCAGATATGAGGGTCCTGAGAAAGATTAGAGGCATGAACAGATGGCATCAATGGCAATATCATATTAAAAACAAGGATATTAGGAAAGAACTTGACATTGTCAGCATCCAGGAATGCATTAGCAGAGCTAATCTCAGGTGGTATGGTCATTTAAACAGAATGGGCGAGGAAAGATTGGCAAAACAAGTGTTCTCTGCCAGGTTGGTAGGAAAACGACCCAGAGGAAGACCAAGAATTAGGTGGATTGATACAGTACAAAGTGCCTTAGACGACAGAAATATAAGATCTGATAATATTGGAGTCTTGACAAGTAACAGACTAATTTAGAGGAAAATTGTAGATAGGATGTTAGTAATGATGTAAATTTTTCATGTAGTACTATCATATCCTGTACACCCTTTGAGGGTACATGTCAGGAATTTGATGGTGATGATGATTATGATGACGACCATTAAGAAGTGCAGAAAGAATGCATGGATGGTCTCACACATATGAGAAATGATTCAAACATTTTCATATGTAAAGAGCACTTTGAAAACATTAATTTGCACTGGAAATTATTAAAGAAATGGGCATTTAATAAATAAAGTTCTGCCATATTAAAATCATTATCATATTTGTGTGGAGAGTATTATCATCATCATCCAGACATTTACATTGAGTTAAGCCTATCATACGTCTTAAATTCATTTTACTAGTGATGCAAAGTTGGTTAGGGTAAAAGTTAATTAAGATGACAGAGAGCTTGAAGGGTGATTTAAATAGGCTGACAGTGTGGGCAAAACATAATGGGTGCCAATTTAATGTGGAAAATAGGAGGTGCCCGTGCAATAATAGTAATTTACTGATGGTGGTGCAAAGATCACCTTTCATTCACCATTATGCATTTTGGGATTATTATTATTATTACATGACACCTCCAAGGTACTAAATGTATCTCACTACTACTACTTAATTTTCCTACTATGACACAACTACTACTATCAGTGCTATCTACCATCATCACCGACAACAGTATTTTTTTGTCTGTGAATTGCTTGTGTTCTGAAGGCAGATTTGTCTGTATGTGGGATGAAAAATCTGAGTTTCCAGGAAAAACACTGCTAGCTCACCATTCCTCAATTGAAAAAGCCCATGTAAGGATTTCCCTTTGTCACAACGAGAATCGAGCCCAGGTCATTTCCAATCGAATGGTGCAAAGTTCCTCTGTCCTTCCATTTGTGCTATGGAGGCAAAAAATTAAACAAATTGAAAACAAGAATCAAACCTTGGAATGTCAGTGGCAGACTCTGAAGAAGACATTGATTTAGCTAGATACAAAGATTATGAGCTGTGTATCACATTGAAGGAACTGTTCTCTAGGAAACTGATGAAGTCGGGAATTTGGAGGTAGTAGTAAACAGAGAGTTGAAGTTTAGAGAGCATATTGCTAAAGTAGCCAGGATAGCTTACAGGATTACTAGTTTATTGATGAACACACTAAAAAGCAGAGGTAAGAGAGTTATCATTCCTCTTTATAAAGCCTTGATGTGACTACAGATTACTATGCTCAGGTCTGGTTACCTGGGTTTCTTGGGGATGAGGAAGTGGTGAAGAGGATTCAGAGCTGAGTGACCAAGATGGTGAGTGGGATGTGGAATGCTCCCTATCAGGATAGATTGAAGGTTTGTCAGTTGTAAATGTCGGTTGATAGATAAAAAAAAAGGGGGGGAGGGGAGAATATGATAGAAATGTTTAAGTTACCTAAAGGATTTTATAGGATTAATACAAAGGAAGTATTTAAGTTAAGGGATATTATATTATATCCCATATTGTTTCTTAGCCGAATATAGAAACTATATAAAGTTCGGCGATTCCTCCGAAACTCTTTGAGTTTCTTATTCGGCTAAGAAACAATATGGGATATAATATCCCTTAACTTAAATAAGTTTGTGTCACCGAATTGAAGCCTTTGGCTCTTCATTATAATTAGTACAAAGGAAATATTTGTATTTTGCACTTGGCTAGAAGAAGTAGAAGAAGAGGTCATTCCTGGAAGTTGGGTAAGAGTGTTAGCAAGGGTGTGAAAACTAGATTTTTCATTTGGAGAGCAGTGAATGAATGGAATGGGTTGCCAGAGTTAGTTGTGAGTGTTTTGTCTTAATGGTTTCAAGGAGATGCGCAATAATATTGTTTTGATAGGTTAGGTTTCCCATGATCATTCTTTGGAGGTGCCCATGCAATAATAATAATTTACTGACAGTGCAAAAATCACCTTTCATTCACCATTCTCCAAGCAAAAAAATTCTCCTTGCATCCTTGCTAATCTTACTTTTCCTTGCTAATCAAAGTTCTCTGCCAATTCTCTCATGTATTGAAAAATTTCTTCCACATACATCTTATAAAACTCCCTTAGTAAATTATATATTTCCATGATTCTCAACCACCCCCCCCCCTTTCACCTCTCAAGCAAATTTTGTACCTACATACTTCAATCTTTCCTTCCAGGCAGCATTCCACAGTCCTGTCATCATCCTCATTGCTTGCCTCTAGATTCTCTCTGCAACTTCCTCATCCCAAGTTGCTGAGACAAGCACAGTATAGTTCATTTGTGATCGTATCAAATCCTTAAAAGGGAATAACTTCCTCATCTCTACTTGTCAGTGTGTTTTACATCTGAGTGATTCTTTGTGCTCTTTTACATGCACCTCTGCAATATGCCTTTTGAACTCCAACTCTCTGTCCACCATCACCCAAAACCCCTAGTATCATCAATTTCTTGCTGTTCTAGTTCCATCAATGTACATGATTTGTAGTCTTTTCAGCTCAACATCAAACATTATCTTTTTGTCTATAGTGTCAGCCTGTTTATATCTTACTGTAGGACTTGTACATCACCTTCATCATTGTCTTCCCTAGTTTTACATCATCAGCAAATAGCTGGATATTTTCCTTAAATCATCTCTAATGTCATTAATGTACAAATTAACAGTGGTAGCAGCATCCAAGTATAGAGTCCAAAGTAGCCATTGGCCATTTTCCTTCTCCTTGTAAATTATACTTGACAAAGAATTTCCTCTTTTTATCCTTCACCAAAATGTGAGCACATGAAGTAACATCATGATATATTACTTATAAGTGGAGGGAGATGACCACATCATAGTGCCTTAGTATCCCATAATGCACAGCAAACTTTCTTTCAGACATGTCTTGTGCCATGCATTATTTTGGTTTCAACCTATATCGAGGCCTCACTAGTAAAAGCTAGACCCATGCAGATGCTGAAAACTAACTCAATAGTAGAATTCATACACTACTACTGCTATGACTACCTCCTTCCTTGATTCTGTTTCTCTCTGCACTATCCTATGATATCTATCAAACCACCCTTTATCCATCAGCTCGTATTCATCTCCAGTTTACATTTTTAGGGAGAATGGTGGGCAATCGGAATGCATTGCCTAAGAGTATGGTGAGTGTGAAGACAGTGTATGTGTTAAATACAGTATGACAAGCTACAGGTGTGACCACTCATAATGAATATTTTGACTCCATAGAGGTCTGATAATCATAATTTCTTTGCAACATCTTTGTCAAACAAAAGATGATACTGTTGGTTTCTACAGTATATCGTGGGTTAGCTAAGAAATGTTTATTTGTTTTTATAAGTACTTTTCTCCACATTTCTAGTACTTTTTTTTTTGTACCTAATCTGAATCCCTTCTCTGGAAACCAAACATCAAACTTTTTCAGGTCACTTCAGGTTTTCAATAAACAGAGTGGTGGGCTCACACTATATTGACAAAATTTATCTCCTTCCTAAAGACAATCATAAACATAAAACCCACACTGAAATTTGAATCCTAACCTGTTGTTGGAGAGCCAGTACACTAACCACATAATCTACAAGGATAGCTGTAAAAGTTCATGCTTAGAATTCTTGTCCTAAATCAAAAATTAAGATCTTTGCATGAATGTTTACAAAATCCTGATTATTATTTTTATAATTATACTAGCAGGCTCCACCCCCCTGATGCCTACGGTGCCCAACCCCTGTGTTCCGGACTGGTAGGCCGGTTCTCCTTGAATTCTGATGACTAGAATTTTGAAGACTCAACACTCAGGGGCTACCCTGAGTTTCAAAACATTTCAAATAACTTGACAAAAACGTTACAGCCTACATCCGTTTCCAATTTTAGATTATCATTTTATAATATAGAGTAGACATCCATTTCAAGCCGACGTCACATCCGTTTCCAATTTCAGCTTATCATTTTATAGTATAGAGTAGATTTATAGTAAAAGAAGTTGTGTTACGATGAACATCATTGTATCTTGCTGTTTTCTAATTGTAATTTAATTTCAAGTGTATATAGATAGACAAAATGATTAATTGAATCACCTTATCTGTATATCTTTGTGAGCAATGTTGACATTTGTAATAAATTAAAGTCAGTAAGAAATTATAAAGAATTTACTTACTGATTGAAAAAAAAAAAAAAGAGAGAGAGAGAGAGAGAGAAATTATTACATTCTGAACTCTGTATACGTACTACACAGAACCATAATGGTGGCTAGGAGCTGTTTTGAGCATGGATGAAGATTTTGCCTCTCTGAATCACAGGATGTTTGAATTAACATTTTTTAATTAAAAATAAAAATCTTATGTACAAAAGATCAACAGACATTAATTTAGAGTGATTCCTCTGCATTCAGGCAGAGAGTTTTATGTATACATTGATTGCTAAGTATGATAATCATAAGATTGAAGAAACCATCAAAATATCAATTTTAGGATCATGTTAATTTTTTAACATGGTTCTAGTCCATTATATATACAGGAATATTTTTTTTTCTTCTGTCTAATATTGTTCCTTGATTGGAAACTAGATTGTGATGCTGTTGCCCTACTCAGCAAGGAAATGTACTGCTTGTGGAGAAGACAACTCATCTTTTGTTTGGAGGCTGTAAGTAGGCAGTCATCTGCTTCTCTCAGTGAAGCTACCATGCTATCTCTGCTCTTGTGCAGACATAAAAGTTGTATAACACTGCTTTCATTTCACAATGATAAAGAGATATTTTCTGACTGGATTGTTTCTTGACTGTACAGATAAGGATGAGGTATTTTTCTACTAAGTGCAGCCAGATGCAAGTTTGAGCATCAGTGATGTTAGGAAACTGCTTTACCATATTCTCCATTGTTAATGCCAGTTTTAATGGCACTGCTTTGGTAAGGTGGAGATTAGTGTATGGATGTTCACTGAGAGGATGAAGTATTCTCTGGTGAAGCTGATTGCTTTGTTCATTGGATTAAAGAAAAATACACCTTGTTCATGTTTGACAAATTGAATGCAAACATAGTATTACCAGTTTGCAAGAGATATATAGGCATCAAGTTAGGCCTGCTTCAGATATGATTTTTGGCATAGTTAACTAAAGTGCAGATTTGATAGTGCCATATAAACTAACAGAATTCTCATAAAATAGGGCGTAACTCAAGCTTTGCGATTAAGCCTGGAAAAATTTGGTGTAGTGGTGGCATGCAATAGAATGACAATGAAGGAGGAAACAGTGAGAAATGTTGGACAGGTATAAGTGGCATTACATGGGGGGGTGGGGTATAAGAATTACCACAAAAGATCACATTACAGAAGTGATCTTTTGCTCAAAATATAGTCAAAAATATGGTTATAAAACGTCATATTGTATATATAAAATTCTATAATAACAAATCCCACTGTTCTAACCAAGCAAACTGTAGCTCACCAGTTGACTGAGGCAGCGGTTGTCAGCATGCAATGTGATGCTGAAGCACATCCCACATATTCGATCAGATTTAAGTCTGGTGATTATGTTGGTCACAACAGTCACTGAATAACTTCAGTTTCACAGTACTCCTCCAAAACTTGAGCTCTATGAGCAGTGGCATTGTCATGCATGAAAAGAAAATCTGGACCAACTGCATCCCTACAAAATTACCCACAGGTTTTGAGGATCTGTTCATTTCCTCTGTGCAGTTAAAGTATCCCTATCAATAACATAATGAGTGGTGCACCCATTGATCATTATTTGGCTCTATATGAGAACACTGTTTCCACTGTAATTATTATCATCAGATCTCCACAGAGTCAAAAGACTCATTGCAGGAGGTCCTCTCAGACACATAGCTCATCATAGTGCAATTTAAATGCATTCACTGTCTCTGCACTTGCAGGCAATGCATTCCAATCACCACTGGTCTCCACACACAAAACCTATAACCCCACACTCACACCTTTATACAGTTTCCAGGTATGGTGTCTCATTCTCCACCCATTCGATGAAGAATCTCATGCACATTAATCAATCATGCCCCCTCCTCCACTTCCTCCTTCTATCCACTAGATGCTGTAATTTGCATTCCCTTAATCTGTCCTCATATTCAACATTCTAGAGACCAGAATTGTCTCTGACCCCTTTCCAACGTCTCCTCATCCTTTTCCATACCAAATCTTTATACATCCTGCAGTGGGCATGGATGTTTGTGATTGTTTGTGAAAATACTAGTAGTGGTGATGGACAGTAGATGTCATTGGTGTAGCTGCGGTTCATTGTAGTTGGTGGATTGAGTGGTGGAGACAGAGAGTTGTAGAGTAGGTGCCTTCCCTCAATGAGTCTTTGGACTCTCTGGATGTGTCATGTAATAATAATAATAATAAAATCTGTGCACAGCAATCCATATGCAATCTGATAAACCTTGTATATCAGTGTTTTCTCTCTCTCTCTCTATATATATATTTATCATTATATCATGCTATATATATTTTAGCAAAATGTCCTGAAATTTTAGATTCCTATTCACCCCCCCCCTCCCCAGATCCTTCTTCCTTTCCACCTCCTCTAACATATCACTGCCAATCGTATACTCTACCTCCTATCTTTGCTACATTTGAACTGATAGCCCACTCATTCACGAAGTTTATTCAAGTATTCTTGGAAAGTTATGATGATGAACTATAGTTCTTCCCAACTTTCATCATCTACAAACAGCTGTACATCACCATTCAAGAGCCTTTCCCAGTATCATTTACATAAAAATTAACAGATCCTTCAAGAACACCAGTAGTACTTTTCTCTTCTGGAATATTGCTCCCTTATATGCTACGTGCTGATGCCTATCAGACTAGTACCCACACACTAGTCTACTATCCAACCCCATCTGTTCCAGTTGATTACAAGCTTGTCATGTGACAATCTGTCAAAAGCTTTTGCAAAATCTAAATATACTACTGTAAATGCATCTCCTGTCCAATAAATAAGTAATTTAATAAGTTTGCTAAAACAATCTTCCTTGAACAAACACAAACTCATGCTGTCCATCAAAGAGAATTCTGCAGTTGTCATTCCAGTTCTGTATACTTTTCCTTTTTAAGCTGCTCTGACACTTTGATGAAAAGATGAAAGTTAGTGTTATAAATGTGAACAGTATTTTTTAAAAAAAATTGAGAAATGGTGGCAATAAATATTATAAATGACTGGAGTTTCAAGTTAATTTATAAGGGAAAGTCAGTAAGTTACAAATGGTTATAAAATATGTAAAAAGTGAAATACGTACCTTGGAATGACATTTCTCCACATAACTGCTTCCAATATTTATACAATTGTATCATCACTTTAGAATTTTTTTCAAAACCAGCAGCATAGAATTCTTTTGTTTGTTGTCTCCACTAACTCTACACCTCATTTTAAACCTCCTGATCATCTACAAAATGTTTGCCACCAAGGTATGTTTCAGTAAAAACAGGTAAAGTTGCTTTGGATGAAGTCAGGACTGTGGGATAGATGGAGTTCCCATTGAAGTTCCTAAATTCTCTCCACGGTTCCTGTATCCGAGTAAGGTCTGATATTGTCATGCAGGAGCAATATTCCTGTTCTCAGTGAACTTGGACATTTACAGCAAATTGCATCCCCAAGCTTCAATAAAATTTTACAGTATGATGTGGCATTCATATTTTGCAACACTTCTGAAAGTAGGCCAACAGTACTCCCTGGAAATCCCAGAAAAACAGCACAAGCTTTCTCGTTAATGAAGTAACCTTGAACTTCTTGCTTACTGGTGAAGTTGGATATTATCACTGCATTGAAGCAATAAACAGTATTCACCTTTATGGATGTGCTTTGCTGAAATTCTTTTGCCCACAAGAAATGAACAAAGTTACTAAGATCACCACATTTACCCATGTTCGTTGATTGCATTACTCTGTTAAGAAGCCCTGATGTCTGCGTATTTACCACCTGCATTCAGTTTGGGTACGTTTCACTCTACACACACACGGGGGATGCCAGTGTCAACTTCCCACCAACCCTATTGTTTTGTTTTTTGAGTGTACTTTTGTTTATAACTTAACTGAATTTCCCTGGTGGGATGAACATTTAATAGTATGTTAAAAATGCTTACCATAGAATGGTTAGTGAATTTGTTGTGAAAGAAGCAATCTAATGTGCCATTACAATGTCAGCAACAAAGATGGAGTTAAAGAGGCACAGAATGAATATGAAATAATAGTGGTGAATCTCATAGTAGAGTTGGATTATGTTAAGAAAGAAAAGAAAGTGAAATGGAGCGATGAAAGAGAAATGGTAATGAAGTTGATATGAAAATGAATGAAAAATTAGAAGTACATGGTGAAGTTTAAGAAGGAGTTCTGGCAGTGCAGAGCGAGGTTAGGGATTTCGGAAATACTGCTGTTGAAAATGTAAGAAAGTGCCAGTAAAAGACGACTTCAACATTAATGATAAAAACAATATCAGGATGATCAGGAAGATCACAGAGTTGGTGTGTATGGAGAGAGAACAATAAGAAGAGTGACTGAGGTGGAGAGAGAGAGAACAGTAGTTCTCTGTGCTGGTTGGCACAAATGAATGCATGGGACTCGAGTGTCAGACAGTGAAGCAAAAGAGTGTGTTTCTGAGGTATAGCATTGAGATAAGGACAGTGGTAATGAATGATATGATAGCTAGGATGTGTAGTGAGGCCTTGAATATGTGGATGGATGGAATACATTTGAAGGCAGGAGAGAAAGCTGAAAATTATCTGCATTTGAATGAGAATGGCAGTGTGAAGCTAGATAGATTGTGTTGAGAGATATGTGTATGTTCAGGCAAGGAAATAACAGACAGTGGGAAGTGAGCATATATGATCAGGATTAGTATGAGATGAGCAATAGTGGTGGTATTATGAGAAATAGGACTTTTGGAATTGCCTCATTAGAATCATCAGTGAAGTGAAATGTTTTGTAAAAGGAGAGGGTAAGTGATTCTGAGATGAGAAAGAAAGGGGAAGGCAAGATTTTACAATTATATGCCATTATTTTATGTGGCTCCCACCCATGAAAGGTTTTTAGTAAACTCATATTACATTTGATCCTTAGCCCACCCAAGGTTAGGCTAAGGATTTTTTTTTTTTATTAAATGATGACGAAAAAAAAAAAAAAATTCTAAGAACAAAATTTTTAAATTTCATTTTTACTTAATTCCAAATATGGAACTTTTTTCAAGCTGCTTCAGGACTCTAATAAGCATAGTGGTGGTCTCAGTGAGCAATAAAATTCATCTCCCACCTAAGGACATTCACTAATGTTCATGCCCATGGCAGGATTCGATGCCCAACCTGTTGGAGAGTGAATACACTAATCACATGGTGGCCAGATGAAATGCATGGAGTATTAGGAATGAAGGGCAGAGCTCTTGTGGCATTGATAAAATTAGTAGGTCTACAAATTGCTGGTATAAGCAAGATTGACAGGAGGAGGACAGCATTTTTTGGGGGGAAGACAAAGCACTGATAATCTGAGAAGAGATGTATTCCCACAGAATCGGATTTAAAGGAAGCAGCAATAATGGCTCTGAAGACACTTGATGTGAGGTTGAGGTGAGAAGGAATTTTAGATACTTTGTGGAGTGTTAAAGTAGGCTAGGCAATGTAATGTGCATGGAGATGAATTGAGAATGTTTAGGTAGATACGACCAGTAATTGATAGAGTGTTAATAAGGATTAAAACAATTCCTTGTTATAGTTAACAAGAAATTGTTTTAATCCTTTCTAACATAAACAAAGGTTGCATGTGAGGTGTCTTCACTTCACAGCTAGTCTACATGTATGTAGAGCTGTTGACTTCACACCAATTACCCCAATATCAAGCACATTTCATCTTGGATATGTATATTGCTAGGCATCATGGGAAGGATCACTACACTGATTGGTTTTACCTTTATTGAGGTATCATCAACAGCTATCTTGTGAATTCAACAGTCTCTGTATACTAGTTGTGAAGATACATGTGCAAATATTGTTTGCTAAAGGAGTAAAATATAATTTCTTGTAAAACAATTTTTGTAACCAAGTGAAAAAAAAAAAAAAATTCTAATTCATATTATTATTTCATTATTCCTTTGCTTTTCTCTTTTACTTTTGGGCAGTTTTCTACTATTCTTAGCCTGGCTGGCCGAGTGGTTAGCGTATCCACTCTCCAGCCAAAAGGCTGCGGGTTCGAATCCTGCCATGGGCATGGATGTTTGTGATTGTCTGTGGAAATACCAGTGGTGGTGGTGGTGGTCAGCGGTAGATGGTGTTGGTGTAGTTGCGGTCAGTTGGTGGATTGAGTGGTGCAGACAGTTGTAGAGCAGGTGCCTTCCCTCGATGAGTCTTTGGACTCCTTGGGGGTGTCAAATAATAATATATGGGGGGAAAAAAATATTTGTGAGCGGCTACACTGTGAGTGGTCGGTGTATTTAGTGCTCCTGTAAAATTGGTGATTTTATCTATTTTATTGTTTTGTTTTTTCCCCTAAGAAAATTTGTGTTATTATACTATATTTTTATTGACATATGGCATATTAAATACAGCTATAAAAATTATGCTTAAAACTCAATAAACATGACACTAATAAGAATGGTGAAGCTGAGAAGGCCTGCCCAATGATTTAACCTCCAAAAGCGCAATGTTTAAACATTGTGCTCTACCAACGCTGCAACATGTGCATTTGCACACGGCGGCAAAATTGGCCTAAACTATACGAAGAATGAATCATAAAAAAAAAGTCATTTATTCCTTCTCTGTTGAAACCAGACTTCAGGATGTCGTTAGTTGAATTTTTACATAATAAAACTCAGGGGCGAATTCTCCATGCCTGCTGTGCAAGCTCATTAACTGAGAAAGAAGTAATATTTATTTGTTAATAAAGGCATGCATTTATAAGCATTCCATTTAGGCTTTTATTTTTGTAAATAGAAGACCTCTTAAGCTTGCGCAACAATAATTGAGCTTTGCGTTGTGTATCGAGGGCCGATGCTTGCTCGTCTAGTTAAAGCTACCATTGGTTTGCTCAGTTGTAGGAGCTTCCAGGTCCTCGCAGCAGCACTATGATTTCATGCACGCACATAGCCATTTCAAGTCATCTCACTCTGTTGCTTAAACACAGGCCATATGCAGTCATCGTATCTCTAGCCAGTGAGCTTCAGCCAGCCTTTACAAGTGTGTGTGTGTTGCTTGGGAAAATTAGGTTACAATCAACTTTTTATTTTGATGTCATTGACCAGTTCATAAAGAAGAACCGTAGGGTAGAATTTATATTCAAGTAGCTAAATTGAAAAAGAATATCATTTGTAAAATAAATGTTGTATTTGTATGATTAAATGTACATAAATTTCTAAATATAAAATTTTAAATGGTCAGTAATTCATTATTCCACTAATCAGACTTAAATCACTCACTCCCTGAATGATAACAAGAGCAAGCGTGAATTTCAAGACCAGCATTCTCCCCTGATAAAACTTCATTGTACTGTATATTTTTTAAAAATCATAATCATTTAAAATACTGTTGTATTATGTTGCGTTTAATATCGCACTGGCAGCGCTAATTTCAGACGACAATAGCAGAACACCTTCTGTCTTGCATTTATTTCCGATTCCATTGTCGGCCGTGAATTGAATTTGACCTGAGGTTAAATCTCATTTAACCAATGAGACCAAACGATCATTATGAGATAAATGATTGAGTAAACCAATTGAAGAAATATAATCAAAATACATAAATACAGTTGTGTAGTAACTGTTAATAATACGTTTTTTGGTACAGTTATTAGGATTTGGCTTTTAAAATAATTTTAACATTCCAATATGTCTGATAAAAGAGAAAACTATCAAGTGCAGAATATCACAAACGAAAATCGGTAAAAGAACGTGATATTCAGACACAAGCGGGACCTTGCATAAATAAAATATCTAAAAACTGAAACAGCTAATGTAGTATGAGAAAATAAGCGAAAGGACAGAAACCAGAATTCTGAGCTCATTGCAAGTACTTCTAATTGCGAGCCAAATAATGTCGATATTAGTAACAATGAGGGCGGCAAAATTCCTAAGGTCGGCCCTGTCCGTATCACCCCTTACAAGAACATTCTCGCGATAGTAAGCAGTGCCACTTTCAAGCCAGATCAGGTGGCGTCTAGAATCTGAGGAAAGACTAAAACGACTCTCATCTGAATATTGTTCAATTGCTATGGATACAACACCCCTGAAAACGTTCTCTAAAATGAGCTGTAGATAAAGGGATGCAGACTACCAGCATTCCGGTGTATATAATTGTCACAGGCATCCTGCCACAATTTGTCGAGATATCTGCTTACCAGTGCTTGAATGGAGCCGACTTGCAAGCTGACCTGTTGTGGTGCGTTGATTACGTTTTGTTGTAACCAAAATCTGTTTTTCATGCTTTCTGGTAGACCGAGAGCGACCTGTTGGAAAACGTCTGGAACGCATTCCATTGGTTTGAAAGGCTGGATAGAACGGCTATCTGAGATTCCAAACTCTCTGACAATATCAGTAATTTTGTGGCCTTCAAGCTTTCCAATAATTCTTCCTCGCCTGAAATCAGCTAGATGTCTGTGAGACATTACAAGACATCCAAGTTTGCAACTATTCCTTCACGGAAAGAGCTTCCTTAAAACAGTATTCGCTTTGTGCAGCTTTTTGCCTTTTATCCTGTTGGGTGCTACCATGACCCTTTTACGCGCGATTGGAAAATTTGATGCATAGCCACTTTCCACTAGAAATCGTCGGTTATACAAATTTCCACAAGACAATTCGTCTGAATTTGCAATTTCAATCTTCAGAAATAGTGTTTGTCCTTAGGTATTGGACATAAGTGTATTATAGAAAATTAAGAAAAGCTGTGAACGATTTGATGCTTACGAGTACTTGATGGCCAGTAGTGGTTGTGTGGAATGCTAGTCATGATTTATGCTCTTCTTTTTTCGACGTATTTTACGTGTTCAGACATGCGGATCTCTCCCGACCTTGCGGTCTGGCCTACATAACAAATGCCACAAGAACAGTGAATTGCATAGGCTGATGGTATTTTCATGGGGTAATGTGGAGGTTTCGGTGAAAGTAGGAATCTTGATATTTTTTGTAAAGGTAAAAAGGGCCACTTTTATGTTGTTCTCACAGAGTAATGTAGCCACTTTGTCTGTGACATTCTTGATGTAAGGTAGAGTGAATTGCATTATTGAAATTGTGTTAAAGTAAGGGAGTTCCAGGAGATGTATTAAGAATATTTTTGATCGTCTTCAGTTCAAAATAATTAAGTGTGAGGTTCTGTTTCAGGTAGTATAATTCTTCATTCCTTTTAATTGGCGTGCTTGGTATATTGCTTCGTAAAGTAATTATGCCTATCTTTTTGCAATGGATGGTGGTGTAAAGCAGCATTTAAAAATCTTTGTAGGTTGTCTGTATTCGTTTTCTTCCACAAAGATATCAAGGAAAGGTAATTTTTTGTGCAGTTCTAGTTCAAGAGTGAATTTTATATTGGGATGCAAGTTGTTCAGATAATCTTTCAAAACAATCAGCTCATCCACTGCGCCCGACCAAATGAAAATATTATCGACGTGACGTAACCAAACTTTTAATTTTTTCTGAAAGGTTTTTAATGCATCAGTTTCATATTTTCCATAAACAGATTGACTAAGGCTGGATAATAGCATAAATCATTACTAGCATTCCACACAACCACTACTGGCCATCAAGTACTCTGGCAATAAAAATGTCATATATTGATAATAACTGTTTCACAAGAAAATTTAAAGAGACCTCATAGATGCTTAGGATCCCTACACAATGCAATAAAAATCAAGGTTTAATTTGACATCAAGTATGGTCTGCTTTCATCCAAAATTTAACTGCTACGGACCTAGGATATAGCCAGCATGATACCACAGAACGTGATAGCAGCAACTAGCAATATTCCTATGCATACAGTAACGAATTTGCCATTCTGGTTTATCAATTATATGTAACAAGTTGTGAAGTTATTAAAAACATGGAATATGTATAATTAATTTTTAATAGGCTCTTGTTATGTAAAACTTTCATGTACCACTACCCGCGATGGTGCAAGTCTTACGACGTACGAAAGTTGTCGATTTTAATTGCTTATTTTTAATAAACTTCTTATTTCAATTGCAGTGTGGTCTCAATACCGAAAACTTCCCATAGAAACCTACGTGTGTGTGTTGTTACAAAGTTAGTGGAGTGGTTGATAGTGACAAAGAAATCATTACCAAATAAAGATGGGTGTGTGAAACGAGTAATCATAATGGAGGACTTTAATTATCTGAACACTGATTGAGGATGTACATTCTTCTCATGAGATTTCGATAGTAGTGAAATCTTATCTGAAGAATGAAAGTTTATTGAGCTGTTGTGGGATAGCTTCCTCAAGAAGCATGCGAACAGAAGGAACTCATGATCAAAGAGGGTTAGATCTGATTATATGGATAGTGTCAGAAGGGGCGGGGGAGGTTTCGGTTAAAGACCTGACTAATCTACCTCTGATTGGTGACAATATTCCATTCAGAAAAAGTTATTTGCTGAACTACAACGCAGGAAATTATGATCAAATAATATGCTGGGTTCTGCACCATGGTATCGATTTGGATGAGAATGATATTGAGAATGCACGAGAACCATTTAAAAAAATCGTTAAATGATGTAATATCAGATTATGTCCTAGTATATGGAAAAATAAATAGCGTAGGAGAGGAATGGATGTGTAAGCTCATCAAGCAAGAGATTCCCAAGCAGGGCCGCATTTACCATAATGCGCAAGCTGGGGCCTCACTCTCTATGGGGCCACATTTTAAAACCTTACTCCTCACAAACAACAATATAAAAAACAGCCTAGTTTTAGTTTAAAATAAAATACTTATTTTTAAATATTAAATTTATAATATAAACAGTAGAGGCCGCTGAAAACTTTGTGACGTCTCCCGCCTCCATTTGAAATACATTGTTCTTTCCTTAGAATATAAAACTAACAGGAACTGCTGTATTGCATAAAATTTACCACCAACAGGGCAATAGCTATTTTGTTCCCTATATCTACATATCTCACACAACCGTAGAAAAGTGAGAATAGAATTGTGGAAGGTTTTTTTTTTTTTTTTAGCTTATCGCTATTCCTTCGTTTTCTATTCTAAGGTTCTATTGGATGGTCGTAACCGATCGAAGTTAAGTCATTAAGTATCGTCCGTACGCACCAAGTGAATACTGTATAACTAATTATGTGGTTAAAGTAGTTGTCGCAGTCGTTAAGAATATATTTTTCAATGAATATATTATTCTTATTTTACTGTTACTCGTTTATTTTAACAAAACCAAGATACTACTGTTCCTATTTTTGTATTTTTTTAGCTTTTAACGTAAGTATTTATTTTATTTATTTAAATGTTTATTTTGGATTTAATAAATATTTATTTCGCTTTTGATAATATAATATGCATAATGATGCCAAAAAGTTTGAATCCGGAGCTAGTAAAAGAAAACGACTTAGAGAAAAAGGAAAAACAGCTAAGCAGTCAAAAGGGAGCGATTTTGTCTTTCTTACGTTCTTTTGAAAATGAAGGAAGTGAAGAATTTCATAGAACCGAAGTTGTACCTCAAACTTCTCGGAATGAAAGCAAAACATTGGTATCAGGAGGAGACGAAAGTGAAAAACGAAGAACATCAAAATAATGTGGAAACCACAGAAGGAGAGAAAGAAGTAAATATAACAAATCAAGAGGGTTTTGAAGAAAATTTTCGGTCGGAGTCTGTACTTACCAACAAGCAGAAGTAAATATAACAAATCAAGAGGGCTTTGAAAAAAATTTTCGGTCGGAGTCTGCACTTACCAACAAGCAAATCTATCTCTCATCCTACCGATATAGCAGTGTGGCCAATTAGTATTAATGAACGATTTGTCGAGCATATTTTAATAAATATGCATCAGAATGTTGGTAAAATCGAAAATTAAAAAAAAAAAAAAAAAAAAAAAAGAATACACAGAACGCAATAGAATATGTCAGAAATGTAAATGAATCACATTTTTACCGTAAAAAGGCGAATAGGAGAAAGGAGAGTGGCTAATTTTTTCAGAAACCAGTAAAGCAATTTACTGCTTTGTTTGTAAATTGTTTTCTAAGTCAAATAATAGGTTAATGAAGGGTTTTAATGACTGGAGAAATATAACACAAACCTTATGTGAGTACGAGCGTTTTTTACTGAGCATATGAATTAGCCGATCTCATACGGAGGTAGCAGCGTGTTTTCTCCCGGAAACTCGGGTTTTTCATCCAGCATACACAAATCGGCCCTTCAGAACACACGCAATTTACAGACAAAAAATACTAGTTGTGATGGTGGAGGTGGGCGGTAGATGGCGTTGACGGAGATGGTTCGTAGTAGAGGTTTGGTGTAGTGGTTGAGACAGTTGTGTCCTCTCGCGATGAGTCTTCGGACTGATAATAATAATATACGACCGATGTGCACATATCGCAAAAGAAAATCAAGTTATATAAATAGTCGAATTGATGAAACAAATACAATCTGAAGAAATTATTGGAGAGAGATTTTAAAAAGAATAATAGCTACCATTAAGCTACTGAGTAAACTAGGGCTAGCATTTAGAGGCAATACAAATGATATTTTTTCTTATTCTTGGGGAAATTATTTATCGTGTTTACATTATTTAAGTGAATATGATGATTTTTTAAAACATCACATGAAAATGCATGCTAACTGGTTCTCGCAGATCAAATTATCTTTCTTACCATACTTATGATGAATCCATAGCGTTAATAGCTAATAAAACAAGAGAAATATTAATATCAGAAATTAAGGAAGCTGCTTATTTTGCAATATACTCGATTCAACGCCAAACGTTGCCCATAATAACCAACTAGCTATTATATTTATGTACGTTACTGCTAATTCTGACATTAGAGAAACAATTATCAGGTTCATCAGTATTACACAACATAATTCTTTATATTTAGAAGAGGTAGTAATAAAAAATTAGAAGAATTATCTTTGGAGATAAAAATTGCAGAGGGCAAAGCTATGATAACGCTTCCAATATGAAAGGTGTCTATACAGATCTCTCCATCTGTTACAGACGCATTGGGTCTCCTCCTAATGAGAAGTCACGGCGAAATAATGCAGCCGGCACACCACTCCTCTGCTGCATCCCTAATGAGGGTATTCATGACTGTAGCCCGTGTGTTCACGAGGCCGGTTTGCCTGCTTGCGGGATAAAAAAAAAAAAAAAAACAGCTAAACTTGGGGAGAAAACCTACTGCCCGCGCCGAAGACCGGCTAACTTGGCTAGGGCTGAGGAAGATCTTTGAATTCCTCACGCTTCCAACGGGAAGAGAACCTAGGACACTCCTTCCCCAGGCATATGGCTGCAAAGCGCACAGCCACTAAGCTAACTTTTTTTTTTTTTTTAACAACTTTATTATAAACTTTTGCAATTATTTACATCATAATGAATTATATATACACTATATACAATTGTTATACCATTATTTCAATCGAAGTTTCATTTTATATTATATCATCATGTTATAATGTAGTTGTTACATTACTGTTTTCTTAAAATGCCTTGACTTCCTTTACTTATAAACAGGGAATCTCATAACTGGTAGTTACATACACATTACTTTCTATTACATCAATTAAGGTATAATTCAGCTTTTTTTTTTAAATATACAGTTAATTATATTTACATACCATATATATAATTATATATCACACTTATATATTTAACAATCTATGTATTTTACAAGATAAATCATATATATACATCTGTACAGCGAAATAACATTCACATGCAAGGAAGTAGGAGAGCACTCTTTTTTCCTGCGGTAGGAGATCTGTTCCAAGTGACTCAGGTACTGTTTCCTCTGATGGAGGTAGAGAGTTAGTATCCTTCCGAATTTACTTCCGATTTGCCCCATTTCCACTAGGAGTGATGAAGGTGTCGTTCTGTTGTTGGTTGGAGGGTTCATCTGATGTAAGGTTGGAGGTTAAGTGTCCATTCTTCTGTAGTCATTCTTCTGGACTGGACTGAATTGGTGATCTCCTCCTGGATGTAGTGATGTAATTTCGATATTGTTCCGGGACTATCTACCCTTCCATACGCTTGGTCGCACCTGTGAGCCCAAATTGCGTAGATCGTTAGGATTAGAACAATTGTTTGCACCCTGTTTATATGTTTTCCTTTTAGCCAGAATAACATTTCATTGATTACTTTAATTTCGGGAAGCCATCTTTTAACGGCTTTCCAAGTTACTTCTGCTTCCTTGCAATATAACATTAGGTGGTATAGTGTTTCCGGTTCCTGGCAAAACTGACATGTTGCATGCCCTTCAAGGGGTATACCTTTAGCCACTATCCACATCTTGGTTGGTAGGCAGGCATGGTGCACTTTAAAGAAGAAGGTTTTATACCTTGGATGTATTGGGAGCTTGAAGATATTGTTTAATACCGGACTGAGTGTGATTTGTCCTCTTCTTAGTTCTCTATGTTGTGGTATGGGAATGGTTGTTCTGCTTAGTTTGTAGTATGTTGCTTTTGTTTTTTGACTTAAGATTTCAGTGTTCATGCGCTCTGTTACAAATACGTATCCCTCCGCCATCTCTGTAAACATTCTGGGAACTCTTCCGTGAATCTCTGGCATTGTGCTGATGCATATCCGTGGTATGACTCAGTGTTTGCTGTTTCTGCAGTCTTCGCTCTGTTGATAACTGTTTTTAAGTGGATATTAAGTAGACCTAGACCTCCGGCTTCTAATTCGTGAAAGAGCGTTGTTCTCCTCATCGGTTCGTACCGGGAGCCCCAGATGTAGGTGGCGCACAGCCTGTGGATCTTGTCTGCCCATTGCCCATGGTAGGGGATGTTGTTCACTTTGTACTAGATGCGAGAGGATAAATATATGTTGCATATTCGCGCTTTTCCTCTTACAGATAGTTGTCTTGGGCGCATGGTATTTATTTTCCACGCAACAGCTGCATGTTCTTTCCACTGTTCTTCATACGTTTCTGGGCCGCCTATTTTAACTCCCAGAACAGGTAAGTATTCCTGAGCTCTTATGTCTTGAGGAATCTCAGGGTTCTTTTCCCATTTTCCTATTAGCATGCAATGAGATTTATTTAGGTTTACTTTCAGGGCAGAAGCTCTTGCAAAGGCGTCTAATAATTTCATTGCCTCTTCAATGGATGTTTCCGTCTCTAGGGTTAATGTGATGTCGTCAGCATATGCCAATATTTTTGCTTTGGCTCTCCCCGTGAATGTTTGTTCCCTTGATTTCTTTGTTGGAGTTGATCGCTCTAGTGATCAACTCCAACAAAGAAATCAAGGGAACTTGATTTCTTTGTTGGATGACTGGTTCTAGTGCAAGGACGAAGAGGGCCATAGAGAGGGTGTCTCCTTGTCTCACTGAGCATTTCATTTTAAAAGATGCGGATAGCTTCCTGTTCACGATTACTTGACTTTCTGTGTTCTCGTAGAAAGTTTGCAGCCAGTTCCTAAATTTTGGGCCAAATCCCATTTCCTCTACAACTTTGAATATATATACGTGGCTTATGGTGTCAAACGCCTTTTCTATATCCAAGCCTAGTAGGACACAGGGTTTGTCAGTCAGATTGTAGTACTCATATACTGATCTTAAATGAGTAATTGTGTCTGTTATGTTTCTGCCCTCAATTGCACAAGTCTGTGCGGGAGATATTAATTTCTGTAGGTACTTCTGTATTCTATTGGATAGGATTTTTGAGATGATCTTGTAATCGGTGTTTAAAAGAGTTATCCCTCTCCATTGCTTTATGTCTTTTAATTTCTCTGTGTCTGAAGTTTTCGGGATAAGTGTGATGTACCCTGTGCTGAATCTGTCTGGTTTTATTTGTGTTTGGTATATTTCTTGCGTCATTCTCATAAATAAATGCTAGAATTTTTGGAAGTAGTGCTTGTAAAATTCGTTTGTAAGACCGTCTTCTCCTGGGGATTTCTTGTCTGGTAAATGCCTTACTGTTTGCCTGAGTTCTGCTGCTGTTATCGGGATGTCAGTTTCTTCTGCCTCTTGCTGGGTTATCTTAGGTATGAAGGGAAGGAATTTGTTTCTGTCCCGTTCCTCGCTTTGTTTTTCCGAAAACAGTGTTGCGAAGTATTCGTGAATAACATGCAGTAGTTCCGCATCTTCTTGAATGATTTTCCCATCGTAGTGTAAACATTCTATTCTCTTTCTTTCATAATTCCGTTTTTCGAAAATCCAAGCTGTGGATATTTTGCCCTCATCATTTTCTATGGTTCTTAACCGCGAGCGGAGCCATGCTCCTCTATTTCCTGAAGTTGTTGCGCTTTAATTTTTTTTCTAATTAGGTTTATTTCTTGTTCAACTTCTGGTTTGGTCCGATCCATGTAGTACAGGCTGGATAGTTTGTTTAGATCTGTCTCTCTTTCTTGGTTTTGCTGGTGTTTTCTTTTAGTGCTAATTTTTATGGCTGCGTTTTTAATTTTTCTTTTGAAGGTTTCCCAGGCTATGATTGGATTGACTATTTTTTCTACGTCTGATATTATATTTTGTACTTCTTTGTTGAATTCTTCATCTTTCGTTAAGTTCTGATTAAATTTATACAGTGGGAAATTTCTGTTGACGAATTTTGTTCTTTTTTCCTTGTGAGGGGGTTGTAATTCTGCTATTAGCATGTAGTGATCGCTGAAAGTTACAGGGATAAGCCACTAGGCTAACCGTGCGAACAATACCATGCTCTAGTCATTCCTTAAATTGAATTGGCAACTATGCCGTGGAATCTTGTTCGGAAGCTGTGCAATATTTTTTTTATTCAAAATGTATATAATTACTTTTCATCTCCAACTAGAAGATGGGGTATACTCCTTAAACATTTGGAAAAAATCTTTAACACTTAAAAGACTAAGTGAAACGAGGTGGTCAGCAAAAGTTGACGCTATATTGACTTTGTAACGTAGATATAAATAAATTACAGAGCCATTACCAGAACTATCCATTTCTCCTCATGAAAAACCTATTTCTAAATTAGAGAGCTCATCATTGGCTGAACATTTTGACAATTCAGAAAAAACAGCAATTTTAACAGTTGTGTGGGACAAAATTTTACAACGAATAAATGCTACTAGTAAATCTATACAAGATCCCACTATGGATTTGTTGTTAGCTAATAATTTGTTACAGTCTTTGGTTTTATTTTATATACAGTATAAGAAAGAGTTTTGCTGCTTTAAATGAAGAAGCGAATTTATCAACATTTAAAGATGAGAAGGAAAGAGTGAAAAAACGAAAAAAAATCTATGACGAAGTTTCACAATCTAACGATGAGATTATATTACATGGGAAAGAAAATTTCATTGTGATAAGTTAATTTGGAAATTAATGAAAGAGCAAAATGCTATTTAGACAGATATGTTTGACATATCTAATATGATGAAAGATATAGATGAAGACAAGTACAAGACGAGCATTAATAAAATTTTACAAACTTATGGGACTGATATTGACTTAGAAAAATTTATTGATGAAGTTAAGCAATTTTTAATAATGATAAAGGAAGAAAATTCTTCAATGAAAAATATGTACAAATTTATAAATGATGGGTTAAGGTTTGCTTTTCCGAATGAAGAAACAATTTTAAAAATATTTCTGACGATTCCTATTTCAAATACAAGTGCTGAACGCTCATTTTCAGTGTTGAAACGAATAAAAATTATTTAAGAAGCAACTTGCACCAAAATAAAACAAGTGACCTGTCGTTATCAGTGGCGCACCCAGGGAAGGGGCCATGGCCCCCTCCCCAAAAAGAAAAAAACACTAGAAAAATTTCCAAAAATCTTTTCCTAATTAAAATTCATTTTTTTTTTTTATTTATGTTGCGTTGTGTCTTCTATTTCTATACTACTTATGAATTAGCGATCATTGCAGATGCTCAATCATTGATCGTATGCGATGCGTAGTGTTTATTCTCAAATCTTCTATTCAACTCAGCCTCCCCCCCCCCCCAGATTAAATCCTGAGTGCGCCACTGGTCGTTATTACGCATTGAATCAGATGTAATGGACTCGATTAATTATGATGACAATTATAGATATACTTGCTAAAACCAAAGCCAGAAAAAAAAAAAAAAAAACATGGAAATAACTATTTGGGAACATTGATCAAGTGTAAACGGATAAGTATTTTAATACCGACTAGTTTCACCAAACTTAAGCTGTTGGCATCGTCAGGGTACAAGCACTGAGATTAAAACATATCACAAAATAGATCTTAACTATAAATTCTAAAAATTATAGTTACAAACTAAAATAGCATTTAAAAAAAAATGCGTATGAATTTGATTAACTGAAATAGACTTGTTCTTTTGAGGCCTCATAATGATGTTACGCCTAGGGTCTCCAAAAGTATAAATGCGGCCCTGTTCCCAAGAAAAGGATGGTGTGGAAGGAATACTATGTGCATAAGGATGACGCTAGTTATGAAAATCATTAAGGGGCTAGAAGAGACAACTGTTGTACATAAAACTAAATGCGAATGCGAAAAGAAATTGGCTCTGAAAGCTAAAGTCAACCCAAAAGAATTCTATTGTTCTCTGCAAGTAAAAAAAAAAAAAAAAAAAATGAATATGAAAAAATAACTACTAAATGCGGATGGTATGCAGGTGACAGATACAGAAGAGATTCTTCAACTAATCAGTTGAACAGTCCCTTGAACCCGTTTTACTATAGCTATCAACCTGTTTATGCAATATACTGCTACCTCTTCACCTGATGAAGAAATTCAGGTGTATGAGGAGGAAGAACTAGAGTTGTTGCACAAACTGAATAAGAATTGACAGTACCGAGTAATGGGAAATCAGAATAGAAGCTAAGTGTTCTGGACTGGTTATTCCTTCGAGAAGGCCATATAATTTGAGTTTCTGAACAGGGAAGATTTTCACAGGAGCGGAAAGAATGTCCACTAATCCCATTGCACAAGGGTGGTGCAAAGACATTTATCCAACTATCAACCTATGAGTATCTGTGGAATAGTGAGGAAAATTTTTGGAAAATTCGGTTAGGGCCTGCATTTAGAAATGAGTTGACAGAAAATCTACTTTGCAATGAACAAGATGGGTTTACTAAGGGTCTACATGTATTAGCAACTTCCTCAGATTATATAATAATGTTACCATTGTTGCGTCGTATATCTCTGATATTGATATATCGAGGCAATATAATTAACTTTATCCTTTCCTACTTCAGCCGCTATATCAAATTCTATCGCATGTACCTCTTTGTTAAGTCGGTTGCGTCATTGTTATGTGATCGTCATTAATTTTAGTCTTATCGTTATGTCTCGCTTCTTTTATACCTTTTCTTACGTAATTTAACCTTTTAAGAGCCACCAGAGATTACCTGTTCCCTGAATTCTATGAGTTATCCTGGTCACTCAGGCAAAATTATTTTATTTCTGCGCCAGCCTGGGTCTTAAAGTTAGAGATAAATTTAACCTTTAGGATAAACATAGATTATTAGGTGCCACTAATAATGTTAACTGAATTCTTAGAAGTCTTGGGTTCTCTGGCTTATTTAATTTGCAGTCGTGCCCTACTATTTTCAATTGGGGGTATCCCCCGCACACACACACACGATCACAGGTTCGATGTTTTATGAAGGGTCAGTCATCATGATCAGAAACATATGTAAGTAAGGAATCAAAATATTTATTAAACTCATTATATAATGCCATACAAGTTAAAGTAGTTATCAAATCTAATTTAAGCTTCTACCATTCTTTCACTCTCTCACTCTTAAAACCATTATGCATTGACTTCAGAATGTTAGCAAATTCAATAACTCAACATATAATGCATTCTTAATTACAGCTCAATTGGACATTTAGGCATTTTAGCACATAAATAATCTCTCTCGGATTAATTACGACAGAATTTCTATCTAACTGAAAGTTCTTAAAGTTCATTTCAAAAGCATAGTCATTTACATAAATCTTAGTTCTTCAATCTCTCTTCCATTACAAATTTTAAGATGCATTTTCTTAACACTGTTAATCAATTCTCAAAAGGGGCTAGAACAAGTGAGAGCACTTATCTATTTTTTATTGGTTTTCTTCCGTCCTTCCTTCTTTGTTACGACTCTGGTTGTCTCGATCTTATCGCCACGTGGGTTACATGTGCTCGCCTGAGCTGGGCGCTATCTCTCTGCTAAGGTTTTACGTCGATGACCTTCTCATTGACGGCCTACGGTTGATCTTGCCAAAATCTGCTGCGGTGTCATGCCGAAACTTTTCGTAAGTCAGCCCTCAAAAACGAGAGCTGAACTGCGATGAACTCTTGTCGGGAGATTTACAGCTATTTGCTTAGGATGCAAAGATAGGTAGTGGGTAATCAGACATATGGCTGCTATGCAGGATCTGCAGAATGATTTGAATTCGCTAGAAGTGGCATGTGAAAATGGCTATCAGTTCAATGTTAGTAAAGTCATGCACTTCGGTCTGATGAAATATCCAATACCATTATACCTGTGGGATTAGGATAGAAGAAATTGATCAAGCTAGGGATCTTGGTTTTAGTAGATGGAAATTGATGCTCAAGAGGTGATACCCAAATGTTTGCGATATTTGACCATAAAAATTACTTATGTAACTCCTAGTTTCCATAGTTTCTTTTGAAGTAGTTCCTTCGGGCATGCATACAACAATCCCAGCAGTTATTCCATGATTCTAGACATCCCTGAAAGTCC
Organism: Typopeltis vanoorti; assembly: GCF_054136105.1. Classification (NCBI taxonomy): domain Eukaryota; kingdom Metazoa; phylum Arthropoda; class Arachnida; order Uropygi; family Thelyphonidae; genus Typopeltis; species Typopeltis vanoorti. Next base: position 84,910,042 of record NC_143553.1, read on the forward strand.
TCAATTGCGATGTGTTGAGCACCTCCTTTATTTCTGCCTGAATCTCAATTGTGTTGTCAAAACGACGCCATTTGAGAAAGATTTTTTGCTTAGTTTTAAATTAAATTAAAATCCTAAGAAATTATATTGTTCCATCCTTTATCCAAGTGTAGGTAAACAAAGTTTGCTCGTAAGTTTCTATACGATTATGCTACTATGCCGCTTGTATGTAAATTCTAATGAATTCACATTATATTTCATAATGCAAACCACGCATCATTTTGGGTGTGTATAATGCATTATGGAAAGGGCCTTCAACCTTTATTGAAGTCTCATCAGTGGGAACCTGACCCTTAAGAGATACCAAGTTTGAAGTAATGCAATATACAAGTAGCCTATCTGTAAAAAAACTTCACGTGAAAACTTTCCTTACACTTAGATAAAGGAATTAAACAAGAATATAATTTATTGGCATTTTCAATGTAATTTAAAATCAAGTAAAATAAAGCATCCTGCTCTAATTCAGAGTATTTTAATAGGGTGTGACATCTTTTCGCTACTTTTATATATAAGTAGTGAAATATATAAAATATATAATATTATGTATTTTATTATATTATATAATAAAATATATAATATTATATTATACTTCTGCAAACCTTAATATCTCTTCTGGGTATTGTTGTATAACTACATTTAACATAATTGGCGATAGGGCATGATGAATACCAGTTCTGCTGAATAGCAGCCATCGAAATATCTGTAGAATTGACAATGCAAAGACTGGCTAAGAACGCAGCAGGAGATAGCCTGTGTGCAGAGATTGTTAACTGAACTGTCCTCTTCAGGTATAAGTGTGGTTTTTAGTTGCACTATTCCTAAATGTGAGAGCAGTATTTCAAAGTTGGCTCGCTGGGAGATTTGTGTGGAATTAGTATCTGGATAGAAAAGTAATGATTCCAGTGAGAAAGGATGTCAAGTATTTTGGTTGCTGAAGTTGTAATAGGAATGTGTAAAACTTTGCGAGGAAAGTCTATGGATTCAGTGTCAGCCTGAGTCTCGGAGAAATGGTTTTGACTTAAGCTGTGCATTATTGAAAGGCATGGGGAAAAAGTAAAGAAAGTTTTTGTGTGTGGAAGAAAATGTTCTCTTTATATATATATATATATATACAATCCTACTTGGCCAACCCAACTGGGTTGGCCAAGTAGGATTGTTTTTTATTTATTTATTTTATTATTATTCTTTTTTGTGTATGATGAATTTCATAGCTTGGTGTCAGCTGGAAAACATCCATCCTACTTATTGGAGGTCTTTTGGCTAATATCCATGTGTAGTCTTGAGAGAGGGGGTTTCTGGATAATGTCAAAAATGAAAGAACAAAAAACTCAACTTGCTCATGGTACTAAATGTAATAAGCCTTTCTCACCAAGAAAGGCTTACAACCTTTCTTGGTGAGAGTAATAAAAAATTGAAGGTTATTATCACTTCTTCCTAATCAATGCCCTAGATATTGATTAGAAATGATCTTTGGAACATCCAAAGCTTCAAGATCATTTCCATTCCAGCGCTTTTCGCATCTTGTAGGATAATTTTGAGAATGCTGTTTTGAACAAAAACCATATACACGAACAACCTTCTCTCAGAGAGAGGGGGAGAATAATCACGTACAAAGCGTTTTTAATTAAAGTACATATATTCAGAGCAATCTGTAGAGAGAACCAGCAGACAGAAATACCCTTAAACTTGTGGGGTACTGTGATGACCAGATCATGGAAAAGATTTTGACAATAACAACAAAAATGATCTGGATGGTATGTGATGGTGAAATCACATTCACTATTCATTTGATGTCTCTTTCGCTCATTTCATTAAATAACGTGATAAAAAACCATCACACAGAGCTGACGTGCTTAAGGGGATCCAGATGATTAGGGGAAGTGAAGTTCAATGTCTTAGCATTTGGTGCAGGCCAATAGCTGATATCGTGATGCAGCATTGCCCAAAGCGGAACTCACTTAACTCTCAAAAGTTTTTGCACATGATGTGGAAATTTTTCTTTCAAATCTACCAGGTGAGAGAGCATAACTTGATATGCCATGCTTTTGCGGTAACACCAAAGCCAAAAATCTGCATTGACATTTCTGGCATGGAGGTGAATGTGGCAGCCATTTCATAGAAAACGAGCAAATGGGAAAGTTCGGAAATGTTGACACAATAACTGTTGAACTTCACGTCCTATGTGGGGAGATGATATATCTTGTATTAACACCATTGTGTTTAGGCACACTCCTCTTTATTGCAGCTGTTGGACGACGACATCATCATATCCAGTAACGCACAGCTGTGGCTGTGCAGGTCTCAGGCCCAGTTTGATGGATTTCTTTGCAGAAAAACATCCCGATAACAAACTTACCCGTAAATCCTATCCATACTGTGACCTTTATCAGATGTACGAAATTGTTGAAATGCACAGATGCTCTGTAGTCCAGATGTGGTAGTTTTGAGTGTTTGCGGTTGTTCCACAAACATGAAAATACTCATCACTCGATAGGGTGTTCCTCATTCACCTCCATGCCAGAAATATCAATGCAAACACTTCTTGGACGCTGGTATCTTCCATTTGCAACTCTTGACTGTGGCTGAGTTTATACAGGTAACATTGCAACGCATTAGCAAAGTTCTCCATACTATTGTGCATGGTATGTGCAACAGTCATTTGATTGTGCAACGACTGCACTTACAATATCTTCAGTCATTTGTGGAATTTCAGAATTACACCCTTTTACTGGTTAGACTATCAAATTGCCTCTATCTTCAAATTGACGAGCGATGCGTCATGCTTCATTTGATGTCATTGAACCTTTTAACGAAGTTTCTCGTCTGTACTCGCGAAGTGCTACTGCAGCATTTTTCCACTTCTATATAATTTCATAAAGCAAGTTCCATGTCCCAAAGAACATAACTGGGTGTGGATGGGTCAGATGGCATAGAACAAGTTACTAATGCCAGACTATCTTCACAAGGTGCTGATGCGCTATGGTGAGACAGCATCTAACAATCCAACAGTATTAGTGTTGGGTGACTGATAAGCAACTGGAGTAAAAATATGACAGCGAGGTGGATTATAGCAATATATTGGCACATTTTCTATTCTCACTGGTACAGACACAAAGTCTGGTCCTGATAACCTTTGTTTATGCACTCCGTTTATTTGTCTGCTCTGAGGGACGAAAAACCAGAGTTTCTGCGTGGGAAAACCCTCTACCTTTGTAGATGGATTTTCGACCTTCTTCATAGAGGGCTTAAGAGACTAGATAAAGGTTATGTCACAGACAGAAATGAAATCCAGGTCTTTCCGACAACAGAACTTCGTCTATACTGACAGAGCTATGGAGGCTCTTATGCATGTTATGAGGTCTTGGATTGTTGTGGGACGGACATTCCTTGACCTCACTTGATGCTCCAGTTCATCCCATAGATCGTCAATAGGGTTCTGTGCAGGACAGTCAAGCATGGTGACGTTCATGTCCACAATCCAGTTAAAGCAGCAGCCTTATGACATGGTGCATTGTCTTGCTGAAAGAGACAATGGTCAATTCCATAGAAATGCCACAAAATAGGAAACATTGCATTGTCCAGAATGTGAAACCAGAAAAACGACCATAGTATCACACTGTCATTTCTGAATTTCAGTTGGGTTTATGCACTCTGGTAAGAGACGTTCACCCATCCATCTGCTCAATAGAGGGTGATGCAGGATTCTTCGCTCCACAAGTTTTCCAAGCTTCCACATCCCACTGTACATGCTCTTTGCACTACTGAAGATGACACTGAATGTTGGTTCTGGTAACGTGGGCCTTGCATATTGTAGTCCTACCATAGAAACCCTACCATGCTAGGCCTAAATCTTTGATACGTATGATGATGACCATAGAAACCCATTATAAGCCTTGGTTCTGAATATCTTCGTGCAGATTCGTGTTCCAGTTGATGGCCAGAGCTTTGCATTCAACATGTTGGCTAATGAACAGCAGTCTTTACATATTAACCTTCGTAGCACACTACGGTCACGTTTAGCAAGTGTGGTGGGCCATCCACTGCAGGTAGCACTTCATCATGGGTAGAACCATCATCATGACTCCTTGTGCTTCCATCTTGGTATGACATCACTGACTATTGACTTGGGATGGGTCAATTTGTCCACAATTTTCTGATCAGATAGGTCTGTAACGTGGCATCTTATCACAATGCTGCTTTCAAACCCTGTCATTTCTATTCTCACGGCCATTTCACCCAGATACAGTTGCACTGACTTGGGAGCTTCCTATTTCTCTGGCTACAACGTGACGTTATGTGGCATGATGCACCTTGACCATTGATTTCTTTCCAAGCAGTGTACATGTTTGGAACCCTATTCACTGGCTATCTACAGCCAGGTACTTAGGAGTTCCATTAGATAAAGATCTCAGCATCAGAACACACAGACTTTGCCAAGCTAATTCCTTTAACTGTTTGTTCTACACTGATAATGTACTGTTACTTTCAGAACGAAATATTTGTACCTTAAATTCATTAAAGTTATTACTGTTGGTTTTATAGTGTTAAGTGATTAATTTATTATGCTACAGATACCTGTAAAGATTATTTTTATTTAGAAATGTTATGAGGTTGATTCCCATCTATGCTTCACTGATGTGGGATATAAATGACTGAAATTTTAACAAATTCGAAATAAACAACTGTATTTTAAGACAGTTGGTTTTCTGAATATACTTACCAGATGTACATCTTTAGCCTCTGTCAGGAAATTCCTCACAACTGCTGATACTCATCCAGATGAGCTAATCTGTCAAGCATTCAAACTACAAGTCTCAAGATCTGGAAATACAAAAAACCCAAATTAATCCACATAAATCCAATATTACAAGCTTTTAAAGTGGGCCGTATCCATTAACCCTCCTTCTTCTATTACCACCAACACAGACAATGGGATAGAATCTAATACTCAACCCATGAAATAAACAGTAAACAGGTCAGTGCCTATCTAATATTTTTTGGTTGATTGGTGAACCATTATAAATTTGAAGCACAGGTTCAGTGAACTCTCATATACTCAAACTAACCATTCTCATGAAAGTATGACAGGCATTATGAGATGAAATGGTCCTCCAGCGATGACTACTAGGCAGCAACAAATTGATAAGACAGGCAGAAATGCTTTGATGATGGGTATCATTATTTGTTACAGTATTCAACATCACATTATGATAGACGTTTCATTTTTATTAGGCTTGTCGATATCTTGCAGTGCCTCCATAGCTCAGTCGATATAGACAAAACCCTTTGGTCAGAAAGACCTGGGTTCGATTCCTATCAGTGATGTGAGGAACCTTTATCTGCTCTCTTTCAATGAAAGCTGAGTTAGCCAGTTTCATACGGAGATGTAGCCCCCCCCCCCACCGGAAACTCAGGCTTTTCGTCCCCCCAGAACAGGCAAAACGGCCTCACAAACACACACAGATTACAGTCATGAACATCATCTATAGGGATGCAGCAGAGGATTGAAGAACCGCCGTAAGCCCTTCAATTGGGGGGGGGGGGGGGGAAACTCAACTCATCCTAAGGGACAGATAGGATATCTTGCAGGCATCCTCAAAGTGTGTAACAAAAGGATAAGACTAAAATTCCAGTTGGCATTATTTCAGGCCAAAAATAATTTGAATTTTGGGTATAACATCAACACTTGCTTGTTTGAGATTAAACGAGTGCATTAGGAGTTGAGCAGGAGAGTAATGTTTTTTGGAAGCTATGTATGTAATATGTTTATGTCATGATAAGCTAGATGTGAAAGTCAGATCAAGAACTACTGACTAGAAATCAGAACATTATTTAAAAAAGACGGAGTGAAGTAAACATTGCTATTGAATCCAAAAATGGCCTTCTAAATTTTTAATGTCTCTTTCGTGAGTTTTCTTTCATATTACTCTGCATAATGGGGATGGGACTCCAAAGTTTGGTCTGGCTTGCCATAATAATGGGAGTGTAGGTATTCAAATGTTCTTCCTGGTGTTATCGGTTTTTTCTGTCTGTTCAAACATTGACTAACTTGCAGGAATATGGCACTTTTACACTTCTACATTCCCATCTCACATGTACACTTCCAAGCACTGGGGAGGTGAACTTAGGATAGAGCTGGCTGTGCTGTCTGAGAATTGCAAGCTTCTCCTGATAGAGCTTCTTCCCATGGCAAATAGGCAGTAATCTCTAATGCCATTGTGTACTGCAAACAGAAGAAGGCAATGGCAAACCACTTCTGTAAGAAAATCTCATTAACACAAGCTATTGATATGGTGCCAGAAAATAGGACACTTAGACTGGCACATATCATGCTATAGTTTAGTTATATGGTATATTGAGTTAATATTATGAAAAACTATGATATCAATATTATTTAGTATTTATTCATAATCACATAAACAATGATATGATGCTTTTCATATGCATTCACTGTTTCCTTGTGTTCAAGTCATGTACAAAAAATATGTTAGTTTTTAATGTTTGCTTAGGTATTACACAATCAGTCAAGGTTAATGTGTGACACCAATCCCAAAGTGCTATTTGTGGTAACAATAATGACATTTACTAAATATCTCCTCCCCTTTTGATCATATGTTAAAGAACTGTTTTGTTGGGAATCCTTACATGCAAGTGAGTTTCACTTTCTGAATTCCAAGTTAGTTGCTCAATCTCAATTGGATCAGTCCATTTTTCCAGTTTACAAAAGCATGTTTTATTAATTTTGTTCAGTTCTTTTAATTTGAAAAATTCAGTATGTGCATTTCTGTGCCCTTAAAACACACAGGTGCAGATAGTGTGTGAAATGCTTAACCAATGCAGCCTCTAGAATTATCTACCATTCTTCATGAAGTGAACTTAACTATGAAACAATGCATGAACTTAATTATGAAAAACATGCTTTTTATTCAAGTTGTTGCATTAAAAAAAAAGTGCAACTGGTGCAGTTAGAATTCACATTCTTTACAACCAGAAGAATTAAAATGCATGATCAGATTATCTTTTTCTACAGAAGGGACCATAACTGTTAATCATTCTTCGAGAAGGTAGCAACTTGCCACGGCAAAAAAAATTTACAAGTAAAGGTAAAACATGCAGCAAACTAAACTGCCATCTTTAGTGTTTCAGTAGACGTCTTAAATTTGTACTGGGAAAGACAACAACAGGAAAAACAGCATTTTTTTTTTTTAAGGTTGGTGCACATAAAATACAGAAATAGTATTGAAGTAAACATCTCAAAACATTATGTGAGAGAGAGCAAAAGAGGGAAAATCTGTAGCTCTAATAATCCTATCCCACATGTAAATCTGGTCGGCAAAGGATGGCCTATAATGCCATCATAACATATCTTAAGGAAAACTACTATCATGGTAGCATTCACAGTACTGAGCTTAATTAGATAATTCATTTTAATTATTGCACAACTTGTATGGAAATAAATAACTAAACAGCATGAATTGTCAGTTTTTGCACAATTAAGTACTAGCAATCTCACAAGAAAAAAAAAAAACAAACAATTATAAGAATACATTTTTATTCTCCATTTAATGGCAGGAATAGCTGAAAGTACATTTATACATAACATTCCATTATCTCATTGTCATATCATTAATTACAACAGCCATAAATTTTATTTTATAAATTGATCTGAATAACAGTCTTGCTCCATCTCATTTAAAGCATGGGCATAAAGTTTTTCATAAACTGAGTTTTCATTTTCAATGAAGGTACAAACCAAGAATATGTAAGTAATTTGTTAAGCTGTTTGTCTACTATCAATAACAATTATTTAGAATATCCTTATATATATTAAAGGTAAAACAAATATATATCAAAGTGTAAAATATTGCGTGCAAATCTGTTTAAAAAAATGACATATCTGATTTGTGTAGAATGTAAGAAATAAAGCAATTATGATTTACAAAAAATGGGAGTTTTCTTTCTATTAGAATTCAGTCAGTCCAAGGACGGCCACATATCTTCTTTATGAATTATATTGCTCTTAATTAACAATTTTACATATAAAACTTCTGAAACATCATGTTTTGGCTAAATGCAAATTAATTACTAAATCTTACAAAATTTCAGTAAAGCATAACTTTATTAATGGATGCACATTTTACTGAATATGCAACAAATTAAATTACTTGTATATGGTTTAATATTAATTAAAAAATTTATTACTATATTAGGAAAATAACACTTATATTAAATTTGGATTATCACAGTGAGTCTTAGGAGTAACTGTTTTTTTTTTTTTTTTTGTAACTTCCTTCTTCAGCATAAGATGAATTTCATAGAAATCAACAACCAGACAAGAATATGTAAAAATAAATGCAGCTGAGGAAAACATGGTCCTTATTTCAATGCACATAGCTTACTTAAATTAAAAATAAATAAATTAAAGATGCCAAGAAATTATGTTCTTGGTTCCATCCTCTATCCAAATTTACATAAGTAAATAAAGTTTGCACATGAAGTCACTTCACATCAATTGCCTTAGTATCCCATAATGCCAATATCCATTACAGACATTTATATAATGCTATGCATTATGGGAAGGGCCACTACCCAGACTGGTTAAAACCTTTCTTGAGGCCCGTAATGCAGAAGTCATATTTCCATATACAAGTAGCCAAAAGGTGTCACGCCTTATTACTAAAATACTCTGGATTAGAGACAGTTAGAAGTTTTTCCACTTGGTTACACTATAAATTAAAGATGCCAAGAAATTATATTCTTGGCTTAATTCTTTATCCAAGTGTAAGCAAACAAAGTTTGTGCCTGAAGTATTTTCAGGAAAGGACAACTCATATATAGCGGCTAATGACTTCACATCACTTGCCTTAGTATCCCGTAATGCAATGCACATATCCTTACAGACATGTATAATGCTATGCATTATGGGAAGGGCCACTACCCAGACTGGTTTCGACCTTTGAAGTCATTAGCAACTATATACAAGTAGCCCAGTCATGAAGTGACTTCACATGCAAACTTTCTTTGCTTACACTTGGATAAAGGATTAAACCAAGAATATATTTCTTGGCATCTTTAATTTATAGTATAGTATAACCAAGTGAAAAATACTTTCAACATCTCTGTAATCCAGAGTATTTCAGTAATAAGTTGTAACACCTTTTGACTACTTGTATTCAGGAAATATATGACTTCAACCTTGGTATCACTTGTGGGTCCCACTGATGAGACCTTAATAAAAGTCTAAGCCAGTCTGGGTAGTGGCCCTTCTCATAATGCATAGGATTATACATACATGTCTGTAAGAATATGTGTGTTGCATTATGGGATACTAAGGCAATTGATGTGAAGTCATTAGCCTCTATATAGAAATAGCCCAGTCATGAAGTGACTTCACAAGCAAACTTCGTTTGCTTACACTTGGATAAAGGATGCAACCAAGAATATAATTTCTTGGCATTTTTAATTTATAGTATAACCAAGTGAAAAAAAAAAACAAAAAAACTTTCAACATCAAAAAAAAATTAAAAAGCAGATATTTTCCCTTACTCAAATCTGTATTTCACACAAGCAGGAAATACAATAATGGAACTAGCCCCTGTCCAAGGAAATGACTTAATATAAAAGTGTATTCCAAGTTTCATATACAGTATCTCATTAAGGCAAGTGTGTAGCCCCCCCCAGGCATCACAACAGGTCTAATTAGTAATATTCCTAACAAAGTGTCAAACTGTAATCAAAATTTGGGAAAGAAGCAAATATATATTTTATGGCAATTAACCCCTCCCTCCCTGCCACCACCAGAAAAAACAAAACAAAACACAGAAAAAACCTATTATACATTATCACTTAAGGGTTAGATAATCCAGGAATTCTGCTATAGAGACAGAAAATCGTGGTGATTTTTCAAGCCAGTTTAGCCTGTCAGTTAACAAGTTGGTTGGTCCCACACTGAACAGTGAAAATCATCTAACATGTAAAGACTTTCACAAAGATTCATCCAGCTCACGTACACACACTGGCAAATTTATATATAATTTTTATTTGTACAGCACTCAACCGTATTTTTAAACTGATTTGATAAATGCATGTCCTGGATCAAAAATTTGGTGAAAGAAAATAATGCCGGCATAGCAAAAATAAGAACAAAGTTGGATATCATGTAACTGACTAAATTAATTTGATTAGTTTATCAAATTAACGTAATCTACATTAATCTAATTAATTTGACAGTTGCAGGAATCATGGGCCAAAATAAATGATGGAGGCTTACTTAATAGATCCTTGTACCAGACCCAGTCAAAAGTTTTGGGGATACCAGGCTTGTTGAAAACCATGCAGAAATATAAAAATAGGAAGAAAAGAAATTTTCATCCACATTCTATTGAAGGATGCAAATAATACCTTGCACATTGCAAACTATTTCGCAGATGCATTTTTTTTTTTTTGTACACAAGAAGCAACTAAGCTATACAAGTTGACTGAGTATCCACACCACATAAGTCATGAAGCACTTTGTCATCAAAAAGGAATTTCACCAAAGCACTTGACTGAAACTCCCCCCCCCTCCTTTGTTTTTTTGCGATCAATTATTTCAACATTTCATAACTGTTTGCTAGTATTATACCCAAAAGACATCTATGTAAGGCAAGGCTATTGTAATATGAAATTTTAAACATTATTTAAACTACTGAAACCAAACCCTAATAAGTACAATCTATCTATTCATTTCTCAGAATAAATTTGGTCACTGAAAATTTCTATTTATTTCCTAGAAATAAGTCTATAAATATTCAAAATTTAATGTTAATCAGCTACTGGTTTCCATTTAAAGTGATAAAATGTACTGCTTCCAATGCACTTAGCAATATATTTTTATGTTCTGCTAAAGGGATTTATTACCAGCATTGTTGGCTAAGTGGTTAATGTGCCTGCTCTCTAACCAATGGACTATGTGTTCAAATCCTGCTGTGGGCATAGATATTTGTGATTGTTTTTAGGTAGATGATGAATTTCATCACCTAGTGTGAGACAACCACCACCACCACACTACTTATTAGAAGTCTGAATTGGCTTGAAAAAATTCCATGTTTGGTCTCAAGAGCAGGGTTCTGAGATTCTGTAAAGAAAATAAAATAAAATAAAAATCTTAACCCACTCACAGTATTAATGTGGAATAGGTTTACAACTTTTTGCAGGTGGGAATATAGATTTTTGTAAGAAAAGAAAAATAACTATTCTCTATCTAGTTTTAATCAGCATTAGTATTAACAAAAATCAAGCCAGTGATCATTATTTAACAATGATAGATGACATGCTGTCTTTTCATAAGAGTGAGAAATCTAACACTCAGAGCATAATTAATTGAACTTGTAAGTGCTGCAATGAGGTTCTGGTTAGAGATTACAACTAAGTCAGCACCAAACTTCCAGTATTTTCAAGAAAAGTAGACCAGAATTCTCGCAAGTTTCTCATACGTTCTCTTGCATGACAAGAGTAGTTACCAGTGTTTGTCCAAACATCTGGTAATAAATTCCAAATCTGTACAAACATAGAAAACTGCTCTCATGTTTGGAGTGGTGCACATAAAGCATCAGTGACACTGCTTGATGCTATTCAGAAGAGAGAAATCAGATTAATTAATGATCCCTCTCTTATTCAATCACTCTGGTCCCTCTCTCACAGATGTTCCATTTTTGCCTTATGTCTCTTCTACAGGTATTACCTTCATATTCAATGATCTGTTGAAATGATCACTCATTTCTCACTTTCTTCAAAAACTGTAAAAACAAGAGCAGCAGCTGCTGATCAACATCCATTTAATCAAATTCACTGAACAAACTTCTATTCCTGCTCCTCCTCTTTCACCTGGAACAGCCTCCCTCAACGTCTTCTCCAAAGATTACAATTTTCAACTATTCAATGTAAACAAATTCTACTTTCTTCTTACTACACTTAGCTCTGATGTGCTATAGGTCTTGTAACCTTTTGCTTGTGACGCGCGCACAGGACCTTTGGTAGTGGGATTTATGATAAATCCCATTAAACTTTAAGATAAAAACATTTTATTTAAAAAAAATAAATTTGTTTTTAAAAATTTTCTAGATATTCAAATTTTCAAAATAGTGCTGCCATTTCAGAGAACAATTAACTACTAACTAACAAAGTTCACTTAATTATGTTGTAGTAAAATAAAATAATAAAAAGAAGGAAAATGTAAATAAAAGAATAATTGAAATGACTGAAATTATGACTTCAGTGTATTAAATTGCATTGTTAATAAGTTGGCTTCTTGGTACAATTTCAAGAATAGAATGCATGCTAGAGTGCTGCTAACTCAGTAGGTATGACTGGCAGCACTTACATAAACTAATGTAAATTATAAACTAATGTAAATTAGCATAGTATTCCTATTTCTGTTGGTACTATGTAAAGTCTACAGTATATCAACAAATGTTTGCTGTTAATTATCTGAAAAAATAAAGTAGTAGCATATTAAGATTACACTTGGTAATAATAAACAGCATGCAGTTAGTCAAATATGTAGAATGATAAATTTTAGTTCACTCCACAATGGCGTTGCTATGGAGAACTCAGAATGCTGGCAAAATGAAACTTACAAAAGTCCTATTAAAAATTTAATGGTTTAGGAATAAATTGAATGCAAAAAAAAAAAAAAATATCTGAGAAAAACTGTTAGAGGAGAGTAAACAGGCATGAGAAAAGGATAAACTTATGGAATACACTTTTAAAAAGAAACATAATTCCCAATAGTGCCAATTTAAGAAAGTTGTGCTTATTCACGTGTCTCCTGGGTAATGCTAGCAGGCTCTTACAATCATTAATACTTCACAAAAAAATTTCAGTGAAGTGCAAGAAAGAATTCACTGATATTTTTGCCCCCCCCCGGGACTAAACTGTTTTTCAGATTAAGTTGTAGTCACCATAAATCACCAATTTTCTCAGTGGATGGAGGCCTGAAATGGTGCAAAGGTTTCCAGATTACCTGACTTCTTGAACTTCTCAAAGTACTACTTAATCTTTCATCAGTGAGAGATTAACATTAAAAAAAATTATGAATTTGTTATTTATTATATTCATTTAATAATGAATATAATAAATAACAATAAAGAATGAAAAACAAAAAGCATTTTCTTAATTTTTTTTTACATATTCATCATGCAGTTATTGAAATTGCAATAATTTGCAAAAAAATTCATTAAAATTATGATTAAGATCGCTATCTCTGTATTCTTTTCTGCATAAATAAATACACAATAGGACTCTGTTTCTTCAGTAATATAGAAATATTGCCGATTTATTTTTTGTGTATTACTTATAATAATCATTCGATAAGGTTAATTTATTAGGTTTATTAGGGATAACTACATAAACTAGCTGAATAAAATAAGAAAATTAATGCTGTTATTTTTATCTACACTTTATGGTGTCTTATTGATAGTGACATACTGCATAGATACTAATGACAATTAGACATTCTGTTGCACAATACATATTGAGCGAATTCTTTTCTTCAATTAAATGAACTATGCATAGCTACAGGTATCCCTGTGTTAACATTTACTATGGACATGCTGGCATCACCTCCCCATCCTTTCTCATATTTTTACTAAATAAGGGAGGGGAACAAACAAAACAACAACAAAAAAAAGAAGAAAAAACTGCTATGTAATATAGCACCTATTAGAAATGTAAGTTCTTTAACATTTAAAAATGCTATATGTTGGTCTGTGATGTAAAAGCAAATAACAAAAATTACATTCAGATAAGATAATTCTTATCTACAATATTTACATTAAGGATATATCAGGATATGATGAAAACAAAGACAGAAAATGCACTTGCATTTTCAATTTAATATTCATTTGCAGAAGATAAGATTTAACAGAAAACAATAACAACATGGCAGTTATTCTGCACTTCGGTATAAGAATGTTATCTAGACTATTTTTCCCATTTCAAACAGGATAATAAAGTTTAAAACATATGTTTCTTATGTTTATCATGCTAAATATTATAATAAAACGTCAAAATTATTGGCAACTAAAATAGATCCACTGCATAGCAATCTAACAGAACTGAATATAATAAAATGCAACATTCATGAATGAGGAATTTTTAGTAATTTCATTTAAATCATCAACATCTATGTTATCACAAAAATATCTAAAAAAATATTTGACCAATGGCATATTTAGGACAGGATCTAGATCCTCAAGAATCTATACTTGTCTCTGTTGCAAGAACACCACACAGAATTACTAATTTATCACTGTATTTAGTCAATTTTCTTCTTATTTATCTATTTAGAATTTTTGTTATAAGTTGATAGTATACTGGTAGATAATAGCAGAAAAGTTTTTTTTAAAAAAAGTTATGTCCCCTCCTATCATAAAAATTGGATCACATCATGCATTCCACCACCCTAGAAAAATCCTGTGGATGCCAATGGTCTCAAAATATATCAAAATGAGTGTCAAATACTGCTGATATTTAATTATAAAATAAATTTTTACTAATTACAAACTTTTATATGATACTTTCTTAAGATATCTTACAATAAATTACAAAAGTAGGATATAATAACATTTAAGAAAATAAAACAATTTAACAGCAATGTTTTAATTCTCTGACACCTGAGAAGAGAAGAAGCAAAGAAAAAAAAGTCTAGAATATCAGAAAAAATATTTACAAAATAGCAGATTTAAGATGTGGCCTAAGATCAAAGGGTAATTAAGTAATGTTTAAGTAAGAGTGATTATGTGTTTCAATTTTTATTTTATTTTTAGCTAAGAGAAAGTCATGAAATTGTGTACATGAATTTGTACTATACTTTAAAAAGGATGGCTAGTCAATAACTTCCTCAACTAACATATTTTATGTATTACTATACTTATTGTCCAGGAACTCTAACTTTATTACTTGGTCTAAACAGTATGTGATTTATTTAAACAACAACAAAACACAAAGTAATTGAATATATTTTGAATGCACTTTACACTTTAGAACAAGAATTACACAATTATTAATTATAATCATAAGCTCCAATGCTACACATTTTAATAAACTATTTGCCCGTCTCTGGGACAGGCAAATGGTTTCTTCTTCCAGGTAAACTCAAGAAAATCGACTGAAGAACTCATACTCTTTCAAACAATAATTTATTCTATTAGGATTAGCTTTTCTATGATTAGATTATTTGATCCTTTCATGATCGCAAGATAGCGGCACTTGTCAGCCACCTCTCTCTTCACCAGATACCACATGTAATTAGTGATAGTCTTGGGCCAGCTATCTCTGATTGGCTACTGGTGGAGATTGAACTGACTACTCAGTTTCCCAAAGTTAGATAGCGATAAAAGAGGTTTGTTTACTCCCTATAAGGGAACAAAAACTGTTACCTGATATTTTTTATTTCTAAATTTCATTATGCATTACAGAATAAAAAGCAACAGATGATTTAGCAATACATTTTGGAAATAACTATAGCCATCCTCACACTTAAAGTAACATTGCTTTATAGTGAGCACAAACTAAACTGTTGAACAGTACAAGCAACTTATTTACTAGAAATAATTGAAAGCAACTACTATGGAGGGAGTAGGGTGTTTCCTCCCAGAAATAGGGTTTTAATCCCGCATACAGACAAATTGGCCTCGAGAACACGGCAGTTTACAGAGACAAATAATACTAGGGTTGGTAAAGTGGGCAGTAGATGGTGTCTAGATGATGATGATATAATGGCGGTTCAGTGTAATTGATGGATTAAGTAGGAGTGAGAGGATGAATAGGTGCCCTCCCTCGATGAGCCTTTAGACTCCTTGGAGATGTCACGTAATAATAATAATAATGAATTAAAAATGTGTAGAGGAAATGAATATTAATTTTGTTTCATTATTTCTTTTATCCTTAATTGTAATTTTCTAAAATCTGCATACTAATGTGAACCATCCATGAGAGTTCAGAGAGAAATAAGCTCAACTTCTGGATTCTTAAAGCAGAAACTTTTAATACAACATATGCTGTATTAAAGCATATTTCTTATTAACAGTAATACATATTTCTTCCTAGCGGTTAAAGCTTAATGCAATTGTGTATACATGTTTGTACAACAAATAACCTTAACTACTAATAATAAACAATCACATGTATGCATTAAAAGTGCAAATTATAGTTTAAAAAAAAATTTTTTTTTAAAATATATAAAATCTGTGTAATTTGTATAAAAATGATTCTAAGGATCTTCATCTAGACACCAATTTATTTTATTATTTTTTGATAATGACAGGTGGTGAGCAACTCAAAACCTTTCCCAACCAATAGCTGATATCATTTTTGTGTTTCCTATGCTCATAAGACTACCATTGTTTGCACCCCCAGAGAATCTGCATGAAGTATGTTTGCAATGAATTGAAATATTTATTCTTTCAAATTTATTAATAGTACAAGAGAAAAATAGAGAAAATGTTGTCATATGCAGAAAAAAACATTCTCTTCTCTATTGCTTTAGGGCATGAACCGTAGTCTAGAGAGCCTAGTATAAATCATAGGTGGAGGGGGAAAGAACTCTGCAACTGAGGTTCATCTGGTGTCGATGATCCAATACCAGTTTAGTGTGAGCAGGGCCACCCCTGTGCAGCAGTATATTTTGCCACCCCTTCCCCGTTATTTTTCATATAGTTTATGCCAATTCTGCTGCCCTGTGCAAATGCACATCTTGCACCATCGGTAGAGATGGCCCTCGGTAGCACAATATAACTAAAGAATACTTTAGTTATGTTGTGCTAATGGCATTTTTATGAATTTAATTTTTATCCATGCTATGATAATATGTTATTCAAACTACAAATGAAAATTATATTACAAAATAAATAAGTTAATTTTAAAAGGTTAGCATACGAGTAAGTGGTAAGTTTACTTTCACATTTAAAAATATCTTCTGAAACTGTTTCTATATCAATAGGCCTATGATTAGTAGCTAGTGGGGTCTGTTATGTGGGATCCATGTTTGGTGAATTATTACCTTTCAGTCAAATTTCACTATATCACGAATATAAGGAACTTGCTTAAAACAAATTACCAAAAAATTCTGGCCAGCATCCTATAGTTTAAAATCTATTCTAAGGAACCCGTTATAGCAAACTACACCATTGATTCTTAAAAATTCAATGTATTGTGAAAAATTAGTATGTTAAACTAATCTTAGACCATTTTCATATGGACAAAGGATAAACTTTTTTTAATTAGAAGTAAAAAAAGTTGCTCTAAGGAGTCTCCAATCAGGCAGGAGTGGAGGATGCATTTCCACAACAGGCACTTCCCAACATGACCAAAACTCATATTTACAAGTGTTAACACTGAACAATGAGTGTCAGAAGGAGATATGTCTGTTTTTGCAATGTACTTTGGTTTTTTGTAAATTTTCTTCAAAGTTTAAAGTTTTTTTACCCTCTCACTATGTCTGAGAAGAGGAAATGATACACAGTAAGTCAAATCAACAAACCTAATCTAATAAATGATACTTAAGAAATGCTTATAAACGCATATACTTTCTTCTTTTTATTTATTTCCGTGTGGTCAATTTGAACTTTTAATAGTATTGAATGGCCTATGAGGTATCCACTGCAATCTACATTAGTAATATAACAGATCACCATTTGATACTTTTGAAACTATCTATACCTGACAGTGTTAACATGAGTTGCACAGGTAGTCAGATTAAATTTATAATTGGCACCAATTATAATAAATTTGAAAGATACATAATAAAACATTATCAACTGCCACAAACTGACTTATTAGACACAAATCAGTTATATGATGAATTTATCAAAATGATTAAATATGCAGACAGTAAATCGCAATATCATAAAACAGTTACTGGTACAAAAAAGGACATTCACACACACACTGGATAATAAAAAATATGATGAAGACAAAAGAGAAGCTCTACTATAAGCATAAAAAATTCCATACAATTTAAATTTTGATGACTATAAAAATTTCATTAAACATCTAAAGGAAAAAATAAAACAGGCAAAAGAACATTATCTGCTATCAAAATTTCTTTCTTGTTGTAATGATAAAAGTAAAGAATGGAGGTTGGTCAATATGATAATAGGTAACACAAAACGCGAGAATTCCCAGAGGGCAATGACATCACTGATATATATACTTAACAAAATGAACAACCACTTTACCAACTATGGCAGTTGTGTTTTTGACCCTGCAGAAAGGGCAAAGTATGTCAGCCACCTTCCGTGAATTAAGAATTCCATGTATCCACATGCAGTACATGAAGATGAAGTGAAGAGTGTAGTAATTGGATTAAAAAAAGGGAAACAAGTGGAATGTGACAACATAAATGTTAAAAAGCTGAACATTATCATTAAGCATAAATTACAATTCTTTACAAATATCCTTAATAAATCCTTTGAACATGGTAAATTTATAGAACACCTAAAGACTGCTTCAGTTGTACCGTTATTTAAAGGAGGAAATAGAAATGAAATCAAAAATTACAGACCAATATCTATACTATCCGCAATCTCAAAGGTTATTGAAATTCTGATAAAAAAAAATGCTTAAATAGCTATTTAAATACAATATCCTTTTATGTAACTAATCAATATGGGTTTAGATCCGGATGCAATACTGAACTGCACACAGCAGCTGTTTTTTTTTATATATGTAAAGCGTTTGACTGTGTTCATCATGATCTATTGCTACTGAAAATGTCTAAATACGGCATTAGGGGAATTACTAATGACTGGTTCAGATCCTATCTGAATAATAGAAAACAATATACCAGCTATGATATATTTAAAAGCACAACAAACAATAAAGTATGGAGTCCCACAAGGGTCGGTACTAGGACCCATCCTATTTATAATATATGTTAATGATTTATGTAAATACAAACTTTTTGGCAAAATGATATCCTTTGCTGACGATATAGCTTTAGTATACACCGAAATAACCCTTGAAGATCTAAAAAATTGGATTAATAGCGATACGTTAAAACTAAGTATATGGTTTTGCAACAACGGATTTAACAGTAGTACCGACAAAACGAGATATATGTACTTTACATTGACAGACAAATTAGATCACAGTATAACTATAAAATAGCATGAAAGGAAATGTAGTGATAATGAATTGTAAATGTAGCTTAATCAAAAAAACAAAAGCCGTCAGGTATTTGGGCCTTCATATCGATAGCAATTTGATGTGGAACTCCCACACCACTTTCTTAACAAATAAGTTTAAGTTCATAATTAACAGAATATATTATGTTAAAAAATTTGTAAATGCAGCATTCTTAAGATGTTTATACTATTCTTGGGTTAATTCCTCACTGCAATATGGCATTGCCTGTTGGGACGGAGACTATTATAACAATCTGCTTCCATTAATAAGAATACAAAACAGAATAATTAGAGTCATAACTACTACCGACTTCGCACACTCAACCAATGATCTGTACATTGTTCATAATATTCTACCATTTCAGAAACTATATCTCCATGTTGTCTGTTATATGTAAAAAGAAACACTGAAAGTTTCTTGGTATATAATGTAATAATGTAGACTATGGATTGTGCTGCGGTTGAAACATGCTGGAAGTACCTAAGGCTAACAAAAATTTTTCATAAATCTTTCAAGTACGTTGCGACAAGTAGCTATAATAAACTTCCGAATGAAATTAAATTTATAACCTCAGAATATGTATTCAGAAAAAGATTGAGAAACTACCTTATGGGATTAAACAATGTTGACAGTTATGATTTCTTAAACTTAAACGTATAGTATAAGAGATCATTATAACTCATATATCATAACCAATTAAGGTATTGATTTACAAATTGGTTCATTCAATTGGGTATTAAAATATCAACATGTACATTATTATAACTCCCAAGACTCTCGTGTCTGTTTTGAGCTAACTACTTTTCTAGTAACCAGTATGGCTACGGCCCTTGGTTACACATATTTGCATTAACTACCTTACATTACTCTAAACCAGTTACTTATAACTATGAAACTATTTGAAATATATTATATTCTACTTGCATATATGAGAAAACTTTTTATTAACCAAAATAATATAATAGCCAAAATAAGTGTTAGTACCAACAGAATATGATAGTAATACTTGAATTTTATTTTGTAATATTGTACTGTGCATTGAATTTTATTGTGAAATATTGTCAAAATTATACAAGTTGAATAGTATAATATGTATAATTGGTATACGTGATGTGAATAATAAAAATTGTTAAACTGTTTGCAGGAAAGTGTCCCTAGCTTACAATATTCTGCTATGCAATCACCTGGATAGTGACAGCTGATCATATTCAACTTACTTTAAGAAGCACTTCTGGATATGAGCAAGTGTTTTTTTTTTTTTTTTTTTTTTTTTTTTTTTAAATCAGAAGGACAAAAAGTCACTCAAGGTGGGGGAATCCCACAGGCTTCATACCACTACTACTATGATTATAGAATTACTTAAGGAATTCACAATGTAAACTGAAATATAAATTAAAATAAACTTTAATTACTTCCTATATTTCTGCAACGTCACATTGCCATCTTCATGGGAACTTAAGATTAAGACACGTGCACGCAGGTACTAGAAAGGAGACTATTGTTATTCCTAAAGTCCTGATGGTGCCCCCCCCCCTAGTGGGCTATATTAGGTATTCTTGGCCGTTGGGCTGAAGTTCTCATGCATCCAAATTTGTTGAGGTTGGGCACATTTTTTAGGACCGAGGCTGATTCTATGAATAGTCTTTCAAATTTATACTTGCTGAGGTGTATTATTGTGGCTTTCTTCCAACGTATTCTGTGACAAGCATCCAGAGCATGGTCTGCAAGCCCATAGTGGCTGTAATGGTGAAACTGGATGTAGTCCTTGTGTTCTGAAATTCTGATATTCGCTGTCCTGCCTGTTTGACCAAAATAGGACAGTTTATAGCTGCAATGGACCTGTTATACACCAGGTAAGTCTAGGGGAAGTGGTTGGTCTTTTGTGGAGCAGATAAGGGATGTCAAATTTCTATATGGTTTGTAACAAGAGGTCAGGTCATATTTTTTTAGGATTTTAGTTATTTTTTCAGAGGTGTCCTGGATATAGGGGATAGTGATTGATTTGGAGTAATCTTTATTGTGTAGGGGAGTTGTGGTTTACTGGTTTCAGTACTTTTTGGGAGTTGTAGCCATTGGCTGAGAATGTGATTTAGTTCAGTGGTTAGGGCCTTGTCATTCGAACAGATTAGTTTAGCCGTGTTATGTATTGTCTTAATAACACCACATTGTTGTGTGTGTGTGTGGGGGGGGGAATTGTTGGTGAATATATCTGTCTGCATGGGTGGGTTGTCTATAAACTGAGAAAACCAAGGTTCCATCAGGCTGGTGGGTGATAAGTGTGTCTAGGAAAGGGAGGCTGTTGTTATCTTCTTTTTCCAAGGTGAACTTGATTCTGGGGTGTTGGTTGTTTAAGTGTGTGTTAAGAAGGAGAGAAGTGTATCTGAGCCATCTGGCCAAATAGCGAACACATCATCAACATAGCAAAGCCATATAGTAGGTTTTTGTGGGGCAGAGTTTAAGGCTTTCTCTTCAATAAAAACCTACTATATGGCTTCGCTGTTGATGATGTGTTTGCTATTTGGCCACATGGCTCAGATACACTCCTCTCCTTCTTAACACACTTAAACAATCAACACCCCAGAATCAAGTTCACCTTGAAAAAAGAGGATAACAACAGCCTCCCTTTCCTAGACACACTTATCACCTGCCAGCCTGATGGAACCTTGGTTTTTTCAGTTTATAGACAACCCACTCATACAGACAGATATATTTGCCAACCCCCTCCCTCACAACAATATGGTTTTATTAAGACACTACATAAGAGGGCTAAACTAATCTGTTCGAATGACAAGGCCCTAACCATTGAACTAAATCACATCCTTAATACATTCTCAAGCCAATGGCTACAACCCCCCAAACATACTAAAACCAGTAAACCACAACCCCCTACACAATAAAGATTACTCTAATTCAATCACTATTCCCCTATATCCAGGGCACCTCTGAAAAAATAACCAAAATCCTAAAAAAAAATGACCTGACCTCTTGTTACAAACCATATAGAAAATTGGCATCCCTTATTTGCTCCACAAAAGACCAACCACTTCCCCTAGACCTACCTGGTGTATACCAGGTCCCTTGCAGCTGTAAACTGTCCTATTTTGGCCAAACAGGCAGGACAGCAAATATCAGAATTTCAGAACACTAGGATTACATCCGGTTGCACCATTACAGCCACTCTGGCCTTGCAGACCATGCTCTGGATACTCGCCACAGAATATGTTGGAAGAAAGCCACAATAATACACCGCAGCAAGTATAAATTTGAAAGACTATTCATAGAATCAGCCTCAGACCTAAAAAACGTGCTCAACCTCAACAAATTTGGATGCATGAGACTGCTCCAAATTTGGGAAACGTACATCATGAGAACTTCAGCCCAACGGCCAAGAATACCTAATATAGTGCCCGCTAAGGGGCACCATCAATAACAGTAGTCTCCTTTCTTTGACCTCATTCGCTGTTCTAGTGCCTGCGTGCACATGTCTTAATCTTGTTCCCATGAAGATGGTAACGTGACGTTGCCGGAATATAGGAAGTATATATTAAAGTTTATTTTAATTTATATTTCAGTTTACATTGTGAATTCCTTAAGTAATTCAATAATCATGTACAGCCAATGTATAAGCCTTTCTACAAGAAGCATACTATGGGTAAGAAGAAATCATATGCATGCAATTTAAAATAAAGTGTCTACATTTCTCTCATTACGTTTATCAAAAAAAGAACTGCACAAATACTATTTCCTTGTAATCCAATTCTTTTCTATGAAAAATAAAATAAAATAAAATACACACACATACACACGTTTTGTAGGTGCTTCCCCCCCACCACAGCATGCAATTAAAGTATATTAAATAGAATGCATTCATACTGCTACTACTACTATGGATGTGTGTGTGTGTGTGTATGCTGACTGTGTTACACAATGAGCAAATTACCATCACAAAATAAAATTTTCATAAATTTCATTTACATTTACAAGTGTCTCAATGGAAGCTATTCAAAAGTAGAATTAAAACTTTACAACCTTAATGAGGTATGAAGTCAATATATTTTTAATGCATTAATTTAAACATTAATGTAGATAATTTCCACTGCCCAGTGCAAGAATATTATGCTGCTTAAGGAAGCCTTCAAGTAGCTTGAAAAAGTACAATGTACAGTCTCTCAAGCACAACATCTTGTTTACCTAGCCATCAGCCCACTCATGATACTAAATGGATGATAAATTGATAATCTTTCATGGGTGAGATTCACATTAAAATCAAATCAAATGGTTTTGACATGCATATGCCAGGAGAGCAATTTCTGTATGCTTCATGAACAAATGCTTTGGCTTTCTCTAAAAAAAAAAAACACCTAATGTCTTTTTTTTTGTAAACTAGTTGATGATTATAAAAATAGTATAACTTTGCAGCTAATGTATAAGTGTTCAATATCCATATTTAACAACTAGTTTATGTAAAAGTGAACATGAGATCTTTTTGAAAATTATTTCCTGAGTGTAATAGGATAGACAAAACAATTTGTGGTTGGAGTTTGCAATAAACTACATTTTTTCCCCCCCCTTAAATGTGATATTTATACAGAATATGAGCAAAAATACTGTATATCTTTCTTTCAAGTGATCACATTAATTATGTGAAAATATATACATGAGCTAGACTCCAGATATTTTCACACCCTTCCTCTTTCATAACACATGCACACACACCATAAATCTCTTCAAACTTTAACAGGTGTAAATATTTGTTGCTCCATTCACTTAATTCACATTACAATCTACAACTAAATATATGATTCATGAGGTGTTCTCTTGAAAGTAAGTATTCACTATCACAAATGTATTATTGTACTGGTAAGATCTTAAAAATATCCCTAAAAATTATTTTTAAGAGCTATAACTACAATGGTGAACAAATAGCAAGATTTTTTTTAAAAAAAAATTGTATAAGAAAATGTCAATTGGAATGAATTTAGATAAGGCACAGATATATTAGCTTATTAAAAACAACATTCCATTAATCATATCTTTCCAAAGGATTAGAAAATTTAAAATTTCAAGTGGGGGAGAAGAAAAAATAACCTTAATAGCACATAACAACAGAGGTAACAGATTTTCGAATACCAAGTTCATGTCGATGTAAATAAACATTATGATGCAAGCAAAGTATACTTCTTATAATACCTCAGTACAAAGCTCTGTAATGTGTTATCATGAACCAAACACATTACCCAACTACTTCATTTTGAAGTATAAAAATCTGATAAATTTATAATAACTATTCTTTACAAAGTATAGAGAACATACACTCTATAAATATATACAAATATGTCTAAAAGAATTTACTTAAAATGTTTACCTGGAAGAATTTGTTTTCTATTACTTCTATAATGTGTAATATTCACAGTAAAGTGGATAGTTTGATCTATATTATGCCAAAAATATTGATTCTCTTGAAGATATAATTATCAATTAACTATCTTTGTACTGTATTGGGATTTGGGGAGGAAAAAAAAAATCTATTGTCTATATTCACTGGCAAAGAAAGTAGTTGGCCATTATGACTTACAGTTAAAGACAGAGAATGCAAAGGAAATTTTAATTCAGTAAAGGAGTTATTTAAAATGTCTCTTTCCATACCAAGGATTTCATTCTAAAAAGACTGGCAATACTTCAACAAAGTAGCTAATTATCATATATGACCTCATTAAGTTCAAGATTTTTGAACACAAAAATCATGAACTTTTGCATAATTGCAACTAGTTTACTTGCACTTTCCTTCGAGTGAACAGCACGAGCAATGGGAATGGATGCATTGCAAGTTACCACTGTGAAAGAAAACTCTTTTTAAACTTTTGCATCAATCAATAACTATATTTTGCTGGTTGTTCATTTTTTTTTTGAAGATAAATTACTTAATTCAAGCAAATAATATTAATGCTAATAATATTTACCAAACCAATGACTATGTTGACTATGGGATACACATTATCTAATGGCACCTTCATAGAATACTCCTTTTCTTATTTTTTAACCAAGGATTTTAATTCAAAACTATTATGCTTGAAGCATTAAAAACTGAACATGCTGAGATTTAAACAAATTCAAAAGTACTAAATAATATTAAAGGTGAATGGAAGAACATCAGTAGTCTTTGATTAATTCTGGGTCTGAATCCTATTTAGAAAACAAGAAACACTCAAAGGCTTTTCAACTAAAGGTGAGTTAGCTAGTCGTGTGGGAGTTTTAGGATTTTCTTCTGCAAAACAGATAAAACCAACGAACCAACTAACTAGAGAACAAAATCCTGACTACTCAAAGACAGAACCGATTATAGTGAAAAGATTAATTCTTTTATCATAGCATTATGAGGGGGGGGGAATGAATGGAAAAATGATGATGACTTTTTTGCTTTTAACTTGTTATGTGCTATTAAAATTTCATAGCACATACTTTAAAAAGTATGTACTATGCACATAGATTTTTAAAGAGATGGCAGGTATTGAAAGAATGTGTATGTACTGAACATAAAGGTAGAAAGATTTAAATTTCAAGTTACATAATTACTATATGGTTCATCTTCATATTTTTATTCATATAAATGAAAACAGAAAAATATGCAATTAAGCGCATTCCTGAAATCCACAGTAAAAAAAAAAAAGGTAGGCAGAGCACAAAAATTAAAAACCATGGTTACTGTTATCCTTGAAACAACTACTGATTTGAACAAATACTAAGGTTAAAAAAAAAAAAAAAAAGAGAAGAATAGAGACGAAAAAGAATAACAAATTCATTACTAACATTTTTCCATAGTTACGATACGGCATAATAATATGGTTGTGTAACATTCAATAAATAAAACAATGTGCTGAGGCATGTACTTTTATAACTTGGTTATGAATTATTATTAAATATGGTGATAACAATTTATGAAATCAAAATGAACATACAAAGATATTTGTTTTAAAAAAGATATATGCTTTAAAATTATCTTGCAACAAGGAATCTGATTTTTTAGGAGAAAAGAATTACATTACTGATTTCATTTTCCATTCCCTAAAGTCCATACTTATTAAAATATTCCATTATGGACAATTTCAGTAGACCAGCTTGCTCCAAACAAATTATTCTGGGAATGAGATCATGAGAAAGAAAGGGTTCAGTTGATTTTATTGAAAATCAGTCATTTATTGTAATTCTCACACTAATCTTTCTTAACCCTGTTCTTTATCTCAATATCTACCTTTTCACTAAATTTTCCATTCTCTAAAACAGAAACTAAACAAACTTTATGAAATACCCTGGCTAATGACTTAGGATCACCGTCTGGGAACTCTTTCTAAAGGAATGCTGTTTTACACATATTCAACTTCTAAGATTTAAATATAGTGTTTGGGCAGGCTACTCTAATTCTAGATTAAAGTTAATATGATTTCAATCCAATTATGGGTAAAGAACTTCAGGATCAGATGTGCAAAAATAAAATACTAATGGTAAGCTAATGCCGTAGCTAAAATTTTTCTATATATCATTAATTAACAGAAAAATAAGGTTTACTGATACCATAGGGAGAGGAAATAAAATCAAACTAGAGTAACAGGAGGAAAAAAACAAAAACAAAAAGCAAATGAAATAAATAAAACGTAAACACTTTATGAAGAGGTACATTATCAGAATTTAGTATTATTCCTCAAACAGTATAATTAATGATTCCATTTAAATTAAAGTACTAAATAATATATAGAAGCAGAAATTTGTTAAAGAATTATTAGATGAGTTCAATGATATGCAAAATTGCAAAATAAAATATGTAATTTGTGAAAAGTGGTATATGAACAATACCTAAAATAAATTAGTTATGATTATTTTATCTTCTATTTAGCTCAGATGCCACATTAAGGACTACAAGAGGGTTTTAACTCTATACAATGACAAGAATATGAATATATTAAATGAAAATTATACTGCTTAACACAAATGCACATATTTCTATTTTCTCTCTTTACACTATGAAAAAATAATTTCATAGGATGACATGAAATGTAACACATAATTAAAGAATATTTTTGTATATTATATACTGTTGTGACCAAGTAAAAGAAGTTATATTTGTAATTAGGTGGAGAGTAAAAACCTTTAAATTTAAATATGGTGTGTACTAAAATTAAAATTGTATAAAAATAATAAATTAAAAAGTTATAGATTTATAAACTACAAAATAAAACTTCAAAATACACATTCCGTTCCATATAAGAATGCTTATAGCAATTTACTTTTTTTGCTATACAAGAATTTAGGATAATCCAATAGCAACACTGAAATTGAGCTAGCATTCCCACTTCTGTGATACATACTAAATTACAGAGAAATTGAATGCATATGTGCCACATTAAAAATAAGAAAAAATATTATTAGCTTCAGTTATCGATATCAAATGCTTTGTCCTGTTGGGCTTAAAAGCAATCTTATACAATGAATTTCCTTACTACCTATAACATATGTTTTGCTATTTTAAAAGTGGAAATAAGAAAACTGATAATACCTTTCTTTCTCTCTCTCTTTTAATTTATGTGACGTACAAGTCAACAGGAGAAACATTGCAAATAAGAAATGAGCTTGGCAGGGAGAATATATTCCATAATTTATATGTCATATGTTAGCATTTGTTTGTTATATTTAAACACATGTACCAATTAAAAACAATGCCTCTTTCTTAAACAGTAATATCAATTCTTCTAATGCTTGTTTAATGAGCACATTATTGGCTGTAAGAATTAATCTACAGAGCAGACAATGATCATGTTTAACTCTTTTTCTATTTGTGATACAAGAAAACATGCACAAATGATACCAGAATCATTTGCAAATTTTTTAACTTCTGTTTCCTTAATAATTAATATAAAGTTTATACGATCCTTAGTGATACGGATTTGAATAAAATGACTAAATCAGACAGTTTGGATGTTGTCAGTGAGATAGTCATAATATAAATCAAGACATATATTCAGAAAATGTTAAATGAAACCTATAGTAAACATATGCTACAACAAAATAATTACCTACTTTTATACACATTAACTGTAAATCATTAACATAGATTAGATTGTCATTAGAATATGTGATGGCAATATTTGGTCCTGATTTATGATCAATAATATAATGCTTCTCAAATTTTGACAGTTTGTACTGAATGTTAAAGAAGATCACTATTCAAAATAATATTACACATATTGCATTCTGTAAAAGAAAAAAAAATCTGGCACAAAGTAACAAACACACAATGACATTACTGTTAACGATACAGATGCAGTCCTAAATAAATCCGAATATGAAATCTAGAATATTTTATCAATAATGGAGTGATGTGTCCTTTGGTATTATTTTTTTTTTTTTTCAATACTATTAATGTTATAATACATTTAATATTGCATGAGCTGTACTCAGTGATTACTTCAACTGACTATATGATGACAACACTTCGAATATAAAGTCCAACTTCTTAATAGGTTTTCGTTTTAATATAATTCTCACTGTTTCACAGATAAGCAAATTTTCTGTAACACAAATTTACTGGTACAAAAATGCATCAGAATGAATCTGGAATACTTGCTGTTTCACTGACTCACTTTAAGTGTAGCACTTTTTATTTATTTATTTTTAAACCTAACAGTTTACACTGTAGTTACAGAAAAGGTTCAAAATGAAAATTCCACAACTTTCAATAGAAGTCTTGCAGCTGCTAACACTGTACATTAAGAACACGATATGAATATCTTCTTCGGTAATCACTTAGTTTACACAATATATTTTCACAGTTCTCTTTATATGAAATGGGTAGATACAAATAACTATCTCCTGGCACATGTCCAAGAATTAGTACTATTTACCAAACTGTTTTGAGCACAAAAGTAGTTAATTATATCTTTTCCAACAAGATATATTAGGTATTCCTTAGAACATCCTGAGAAATTGCACCACACCACACATCACTAAAACCTAATGGGGTTCATAGCCCCAACCATAAAAATCTCTAGATATGTGGACTGGAGGCTCTCGAGGCGAGCTTTGTCCTACAGGTCCGTTTGCTGCTGGTAAAGCATTTGTGCTTGGAAATCCAGATGACACCGATGTTGCTGTTGGGCTTGGATGGTCAACTGATAAAAAAATTCAGCAAAAAGAAACATTTGTTATAAGAATGTTGAACTTATGCATTTAGAATTCAAACAAAAAAACTGCTGTTTTTTCAAAAAAAAAAAAAAAAAAAAAACACTTTTAAGACAAATTCAAAGTTATAATTTTTTTCTTTCCTGAAAAACAATTTGTAAATCTGGATGTTCTGTACACTATTATTATTATTACACCCTCCATGGAGTCAGCAGACTCATCGTGGGAAGTTCATTCAACTGACAAGTTTTTGAACTGCCAAAAGTCACCTTACATTTTTTTTTATTATTAACTGGAGGTTGGAGAAATATATGCAAACAAGCATAATTAGGTGATGTGTACCTTAATGCATATTACCTGAAAAACTAAAATTCTGACTAATTTCCCTTTGCAACCATAGTTTGCTAACCTATACAAGATTCTGTTCTCTCGATTGCTTTTCAGTTGTAAATCATTTAGATTTTTCATATTCATTCACTCATTTCTGAAGTGACACATTATAGCTGAGATTTTGATGTACCTCTAGTAAACAACCAGAATTTTGTAACGAACAGCCTTTATTTTTCTCTAAAGTTTTCCAAAACACCTTTGTTCAAAGTACAGTATATTCTTGATTACTCATGAGGTGCTTATTCAATTGTAAACTAACCACACCTGTGATTAGTGGGCAAATCATACCATAAATTAATAATCATGGTTTTTCCTTAAGTACAAATTAATAATTATGATCATGATCACCTGCACAGCAGGTACATATCTTAACAACTGTGGGCAAAATTCGATTGTTTTAAATATGCATCCACTTAGTAGTCAGAATCTCCTGCATGGGAATAGGAAAGTTTTATCACTGATTATACTCATGAATCTGTCAGTCATTAGTATTCATTTAAAATTGAAAGAGCAACAATCCAAATCAGCCATGTTCATTTTGAATTATTTATCTGATCTTTGATTTTGTGACAGTCATGACTAACTTAGATGAAATAGCTTCTGGTCCTGACCTCCATCTGTACATAAAACTTTTATCCAGTAATTTACATTCATCTTATATCTTCTGGTTATCTGACATAGGGTGGATATTGGTTGGCCAAAGCTGACCCAGTGTAAGACCACTACCCTGCTTACTGGAGATCTCAAGTAACTTGCAAAAGTACCATGTTTGGTCTCTAAAGCAGGTATTATAGATTATTTGGGACACTATACTAAAAATGTATAACATGTTTACAACCTTTTCACTTGAAATTCATATAAAAATTTTTATTCAATCTATTAAAAAGGAGGGGGAGATCAAAGTCTGCCATCGAATTATTATCCTATTATCCTCATTTCTCTAAAATAATGAAAAAGATCATTAACAGACAACTTTACTATGTGAATGTCCACCAACTGATAAGCAAATTACCAGTATAAATTTTGCCACTGCAAAATCATAATATCTTAGGGAGATATCTGTACTCTATGGTCTATCTTCATGATCAACAGCTCTTTTCCTTTAATTTCCTTACCAGTACAGGAGTCTACTTTTTTTTGCTTATATTCCGAATAATAAATCAAGTAGGGGTTAAATGGATGAATAACACCATTAAGCTTGAGCTGCAAAAAAAGAAACAACTATGGAGGGAATTTAAGGAGAAGGGTGACCGGCAGGCACATGAACGGTATAAAGCGCAGGCCAGAAGGGTGACGAGTGTGGTAAGAAAAGCAAAAAAGGATTACGAAAGAACATTGGCCATGCAGGCTAAAGAGAATCCTAAACAGTTTTTTAGATATGTATCAAGTAAAAGGAAAAATGTACATGGCAGATTGATTTTAAAGAATGCCGATGGTAGGGAGGTAACTGAATCAGTTGAGATAGTTGAGTTACTGAGTGAGCACTTTGCAAGAGTATATCATCCAGGTGGTGACATTGCAGAAACGAATAAACCAGTAGATTATACGGGAATTGTGGTTAATGAAGTGGAGGTGAGTAGTCTATTGCATAACCTCAATGTCAATACATCTGTGGGATTGGATGGTATACCAGCTCGTGTTGTACGAGAAGCAGCTAAAGAATTGTCAGTACCCTTGACCATTTTGTTTAATTTGAGTCTCGGGTCTGGGTTAGTCCCGAGCAGGTGGAAAGAGGGGAAAATAGTTCCACTGCATAAAGGTGGTTCCAAGACTGCTGTTGTAAATTACCGACCGATTAGCATATCAGGAATCATTGTCAAGGTCTTAGAGAAATTAGTCAAGAAAAGAATACAGGATTGGATAGATGAAAATGGGATATTGTATGGGGGACAACATGGTTTTGTGAAGGGTAGATCATGCCTCAGTAACTTGCTCACGTTTTATAACACAGTGACGGGTGAACTGGATAGGGGTAATGGGTTTACAGTGATACTACTGGACCTTGCCAAGGCCTTTGATAGGATACCACATGGAACCCTAATTAGTAAACTGAAGCAGATGGGTATAGATATAGGGTTGGTGAGATGGATAGGAGGGTGGTTGAAGGAGAGATATCAAAGAGTGGTTTATTCAGGAGTGGAGTCTAAAAGACGTCTTGTGACTAGTGGAGTGCCACAGGGCTCTGTTCTTGGACCACTGCTTTTCGAGAGACGAACGAGTTGTTGTTCCTCTGTATCGAGCCTTGATAAGACCCCATCTGGACTTCTGTGCCCAGTTATGGGCACCAGGGTTTCTTCGTGATGGGGAGGAAGTGGAGAGGGTCCAGAGACGAGTGACCAAGATGATAGCAGGTCTGTGGAATGAACCTTATGAGAATAGGTTGAAGATTTGTGGGTTGCAGAAATTGGACGATAGGCGAAGGA
The DNA here is from genome assembly GCF_054136105.1 of Typopeltis vanoorti. NCBI lineage: Eukaryota > Metazoa > Arthropoda > Arachnida > Uropygi > Thelyphonidae > Typopeltis > Typopeltis vanoorti. The sequence goes on from NC_143553.1 coordinate 84,942,231, forward strand.
GGGGCGATATGATTGAGACATTCAAATTACTGAAGGGTTTTTATAAGATTGATCCAGAAGATATTTTTGAAAATATGACTGGTGGTGGGAGGACTAGGGGCCATGAATGGAAGCTGGGCAAGAGCGTGGTTGACAAGGGTGTTAGAGCTAGGTTCTTTACTTGGAGAGTGGGAAATGAGTGGAATAAGCTTCCAGAGTCTGTTGTGGGTGCTACGACCATGAATGAGTTCAAGGCAAGGTATGATAGATACTGTGTGAATGTTGAATAGTTGTTCTTGACATGATGTTAGGGCCTCCCTCGATGAGTCTGTCGACTCCTTGGAGTTTCCCGGAACAATAATAATAATAATATTCAAATAACTTCACTCAGTGACCTCATATTTTTACATAGTTATGTGATAGTACACTATGTTCTCTTCTTTTGAACAGTGCTCAAGTCTTCTAAACTTCAAGATCTCCTATGGCCAATGCCACTGTAATTTCACTTCACTTTCCCTATCCTCAGACAAAATTATATCTAGAGTAAATGCAGTAAAAAATCTTCGATGACATTTACATGTAGTCTTTTTTTTTTTTTGGCATAATCACATCACATCACAGATGATCGGTTTCTGCATTTTTTTTTTTTTTTTTTAAATACAGGTGTATTCATGAGTATACTATTCTACAGAACTATTTCTGCTTTCTGCAAAGCCTGTGAAAACTTCAGTGGCACCTGATCAACAGTAATATTCATATCCAAAGAGAGTTCAACTACAAGCTCACTGAACCATCTTCATCTTATCCTACTCCTGTATTTGATTGCAGCCCAAGCCCTGCCCTACAATCTCTGGCCATTATATATAAAAAAACTATGGACAAGTTTATTCTCTTTTCCTAACTACTGGCTTTCACATGCCATGTGCTATATTACTAAATAGTTTAGGGAAATAACAACGTAGACTAGGATATATATTAAAATAACTTTTTAATACAAATCCAATATTTTGGCAACGTCACGTTGCCATTTTCAACAGGAACTTGTGAGCAAGACACATGGACGCAGGCACAGCAAACAGTAAATGAGGACGAAGCAGGAAGCTATTCTTTCTCCTAAAGTCCTACTGGTGCCCCCTAGTGGGTAATGTTGGTATTCTTGGGCGATTAGGCTGAGGTCTCTTGATGTAGGTTTCCCAAATTTGAGGCAGTCTCATGCAGCCAAATTTGTTGAGGTTTGGATTGTTTCTTAGGGCTGAGGCTGAATCCATGAAAAGCCTTTCGTACTTGTATTTACTACGGTGAATGATCGTGGCTTTCTTCCACCATATTCTATGGCGGGTATCCAGAGCATGGTCTGCAAGACCAGAGTGGCTGTATTGGTGGAACCGGATGTAGTCCTTGTGTTCTGTAATTCTGATATTGGCTGTCCTGCCTGTTTGGCCAAAGTAGGACAGCTTACAGCTGCAAGGGACCTGGTATACACCAGGTAGGTCTGGGGGGTCTTTTGTGGAGCAGATTTCTGATGTAGGTTTCCCAAATTTGATGCAGTCTCATGCAGCCAAATTTGCTATATGCACTATAGGAGTTGCAATCCCTCATATGTGGGAGCGACATTTAAAAATATTAACTTATTCAACGTGAAAATAAATAAGGGTTCACCTGTAAATTATGTAATGCTCATTGAGGAAAAAGTCACAATTCTGTAATGGTGACAAAAGAGGCAGAATTTAATATATGAGAAAACATTTTGTTACATAATAAAAAAAAATTTTTCTTCATATTCTAAACTTCATTTTTCAAAATTTAAACATTATTTCTCACCAACTAATAAAATACAGTTTTCCTGAGAATTAAAAAAAAAAGTTTTCAAAGTAACTAAAAGTTTACAGGAATACAGTCTTTGGCATAAAACCTGCATTGGTACTGCATTACTTATAATAGAACAAACTGATCAGGAGCGCATATGTTTGCTTTTCATTAAGAGTTGAACTTTTAGTTATCATCAGTAAGCAAGCATTTTCTGCTCTATGAGAAAAATTATTTTCTCAGCACCATGGAATTATTTGAAATGGGATAATTACCTGAGACAACATGTCATAGACAAGACTAAGGGTTTGAGAGTGCTGGATATGATAACTGCATCAGAAATGTATCCATAACTAAGGTAGACACTCAGCCTCCAATCGGGGAGAATGATCATGCAGTCTTGTTCTTCTAAACATGTGGAATTCTCTGTCAAGAAAGGGTTTATATTGAACTATAAAGCTGGTAATTATGACAAACTAAGGAGGCATCTTGAAGCAGTGCCATGGGCTTGAGAAACTACTAGGAAAGAATATCAGTAATGCATGGGAAGTGGTCAGGAATTGTCTGAGATAAGCAGTATCAGACTGCATAACTATGGTCAGGAGGATAAATTAAGTGAGGGATAAGTAGATGAGTAGAGAGAGAGAGATATATAAAGCAAGAACTACAAAAAAGTGGAAAGAATATAAAGAAAAAGATGATCATAATCAGTACAAAGTGTAGGCAAGAAAAGTGATTACTTAGCTAAAAAATTAGCTAAACAGGCTAAAGTACACCCAGAAGAAAAGACCATTGAAGGATGATTTTAATCAATGCTGATAGAAGGAAGGTGATAGAGGCAAAAAAAGTTGAGTTGCTGAGTGATTACTTTGCCAAGGAATATCATCCAAGTGGAGATTTTGCAGTTGATGTAATAGAGACTCATGTCTAAATTAAGGTAGACGAACAGGAGAGGAGGGGTTCAGGTTACTGAAAAATATCTATGTGATTAGAGCATTGGAACTGGATGGCACATCAGTCTGCATACTATGTGAATGTACAACAGAACTGGCATTGCCTCTGATGAAGTTGTTCAATGTAAGTCTCAGCTCTGGTAAGGTTCCAAGGGAGTAAAAAGACAGTTTCATTACATAAAGGTAGCTCCAAGACAGAAGCAGAAAATTACAGACCAATAATATATCTTAGGAGTTGTGGTTAAAGTACTGGAAAAGTTGGTTAAAGGTAAAATCCAGTAGGGGTAGATACAATACTCTAATGTAAGCAACATGGCTTTATAAAAGGTAGGTCTTGCATAAGTAATTTACTCATATTTTATAATAGTGACAGCAGAATCATGAGGGAAATAGCTACAGTATGATATCTAGTCTTTGCAAAGCCACTTGACACAATACCACATGAAAAACTTACAAAAGATGGAGGAAATGGACATAAACCTGGTAGCATGGATAGGGGTGGCTGACAAACCAGAGAGAGAGAGAGAGAGAAGTATATGGTGGAGTGGAATCCAGGAGAATGAGTGACTAGTGGAGCACCTGAGGATTCTATACTAGTGCGAGTACTCTCTTATTTGCATATTAATGATATAGGTAAAGATTTAAAAAAAAAAAGGGGGGGGGATATATATTCAGCTGTTTGCTGATGATGCAAAATTGGGAAGGATAATAGTTGATAAATCAATCTTCAATTGATTATAAAAAGGAAGATAAATGGAAGAAGAGGACAAGGAAGACGAAGAAAATCTTGGTTGGCAGATATCAGACAGTGGACTGGTATGAACTCTGAGAGACTGCTCAGAATAGCTGAGAATCGCTCAAAATTTGCCAAGGTGGTCGCTGACCTCCGATAGGAGATGGCACTCAAAGAAGAAGAATAGTTGATGAAGGTGATGTAGATATCATCCAGGATAATTTAAATAAATTGGTATTGTGGGGGGAAAGGATAATTATGGTTAATTTAATATTGCAAAATGTAAGATTATGCACTTTGGTTTGAAAAAATTACATACTGTATATCACACTCATGGCACTGGATTGCAATAAATTGATGAGACTAGGGATGTGAGGGTAAGGTGAACAGGAAGTTGAAGTTCAGAGGGCATATTGCAAAAGTTGGCAAAATAGCTCAAAGGATTATTTGGATGTTTAAAAAAAACACCAACAACAAAGTAGGAAGGTTATTATCCCTTTATATATATATGACTATGATATAGGAGTATTTTGACTAACATGCACAGATTTGGTCACTGTGGGATTCTTCAGGACAAGGAAATGATGGAGAGGATTCAGAGGCTAGAGTACAAACTGGTGACAAGTCTGTGGAATACTGCTTATCAGGGCAGGTTTAAGGTATGTTTCCAAGTTTAATTTATAGGCACAAAAGAGGTGACATGATGGAAACTTGTAAATTCTATAAAATTGACACAAAAGAAACTTTTCTGTATATACATACATGACTACTAGGAGTCATTCCTAGAAGTTGTGGAAAGATGCGATTAGTAAGGGTGTGTGCCAGACTAGATTTTTTGCTTGGAGAGTGGTGAACGAGTGGAATGTATTGCCAGAATTAGTTGAGTGTCCTGAGAGTGAATGAATTGAACACATTCACATCAGAGCGACTGTAGCTCTTGGCATCACCCTAACTATCTGAAGGGGTAAGAGAAAACACTGCTCACTGCTGAAATCCTGTGCTTGCATTTTGGCGGATGTATCGTAATGGTTCTTTAATTGTAACCAAATCTGCATTGGGGGGGGGGGGGGAGGCAATGTGTTTGTTTTAGGATGCATCAGAAAACAATAATGAAGGAGAATGCAATATTTGTTTTGTTGAAAGTTTTTCTACTTGGTTATACTATAAACTAAAGATATCAAGAAATTATATTCTTGGTTTAATCCTTTATCCAAGTGTAAGCAAACAAAGTTTGAGCATGAAGTAACCTCACAACTGGGCAACTAATATATATAGAAGCTAATGACTTCGATTTGCCTTAGTATCCCATAATGCAAAGCACATATCCTTACAGACATGTATAATGCTATGCATTATGGGAAGGATCACTGCCCATACTGGTTTTAACCTGTATTGAGGTCTCACCAACACGCCATTAGATAAAGGATGAAACCAAGAATATAATTTCTTGATATCTCTAATCCAGAGAATTTTAGTAATAAGGTGTGATGACACCTTTTGGCTACTTGTATATGGGAATATGACTTCTGCATTACCTCAACCTTGTATCACTTCTGGGTCTGGCTCTCAATGATGAGACCTCAATAAAGGTTAACACCAGTCTGGGTAGCAACCCTCCCATAACGCACAGCGTTATACATAATGACTGTGTTGGATCGTACTTCCTTGTTTTTGATCCGCCATCTTGTTTTAACTCTGTTCTTAAACAAGTAATAAGTTGCTGGTTGATTACTAATTTAAATATAGAGAAATTTATATTTTTAGACTGCGCCACTCTATATCTAGATTAGTCTAATGAAATGTAATGAAACCAAGCATCAACTAATTTTATATCAATATTATCTCTTACGTAGACCGAGTTTATCTCTTATGTTTGAAGGTCCCGCTAGGAGATAATTTCATGAACGGTGCAGTAAAGAAGATTCAGGCAAACACAATTTTAAAATCATCAAAACAAAACATTTAATTCTGGGTTATATATTATACATACAAACTCAATTCTGAGAATGAGATAATATAAATGTTTTAGCTTAACTGGTCACAACATCTTACAGATTCAGTCTATGGGCATGCTGCTATCAGACTTATAGCTTTCACAATATTAAAATAACTTTTAATAGAGTTCATTATCACAAAATCTCTCAGTAACAAATTTTACTATTATCACACAGTCAGTAAAGTTTCAATACATTGGCAACAATTGCTTCATGAGTATACACTTTCATACTTCATACTCCGGCTGATTTCAGCAAAAAACGTTATAGTTAATGTGGGGAATAACAGGAGGAATCACACATATATCTCTGCACTGAAGTAACATAAAATTGGACAGTTCTTACCAGATAAATCCTTTGCTCATCAATTTCACTATGGGCACACTTTATAACTATATTTACTTGGCACACTAAGGCAACACTATTTAGAATAAATCTTCTCAATGATAACTGAACTATTAATGGTCGCACTTCACGTGTATAGACGTATTCTCATTCCTTCTTTAACACTATTCAACCATTTCAGCTCCCTGTTAAAGTTCCATGAAACTAATGGAATACGTAGTAATTCTTTAACTTCTAGAGTTATTCTCAGTTGCCTATTACTTTCCCAGTCCTTAAATAGTCCAATTACAGCACTAAAGTTCTAGACACAGCAATCCTTTGCATTTACTTTGCTGCCTCTCAGTATTCTCCTCGTCTGTCTGTGCTATCCTCAATGCTCTCGTGTCCCAGAATGGTCGGTCCTGAAATAGAGAAGAGCCTCGGTTTTCTCCGCTCTCAGCTTATATACCCCCCTTCTTTTTCCTGCCCAAAATTGTTTCTCATGCTCTCTTATGTCAATTCCTTCTCTACAGTTGAATACCATATCTCGAGATTCATACACATGCCAGCTATTTCTAGCCTGTCTCCATAGTAACAAACAAAATAAAATAAAAAAAAAATATTGCATAACATTATACCTTTACATACTGGTAGTGATAAATAAAAAATCAAAATATTATAATTCACATAAGGCATATTAAACTTATATATACAATTCCTCATAACATTAAATTAGGAATAATCAAAATAAACAGAATAATATTTCAATCCAAGGTCCTATCATTGCTAACACATATTTTAGATTAATCAATAAAATTTAATAAATAAACTCAAGGCAATTACATGAATAATAATTTACAATCATGGGATTAATATCAAATAATTTTTACAAGTATAGCCTTTGGTATTGGATTAAGTTGGATTCTGTAAGGAATATTAATAATTTAAATTTCTCCTTAATCAGAATCCAACAACTGTAAGGATATGTGCTTTGCATTATGGGATACCACGGCAAGTGTTGTGAAGACAGTCTCTATATACAAGTTGCTCAGTCATGAAGTTACTTTCATGCATAAACTTTGCTTACACTTGGATAAAGGATTAAACCAAGAATATAAGTTCTTGGCATCTTTCATTTATAATGCTATATTTGGTTGGGATATTTGAATTTGAAAGATGTAAATATGCAAACCATCATTAATAAGTCATGTGAGAATGGGAAATGTAAAGAAAAGAACAAGTGAGTAGAAATACTTTCATTACTGGCAAAAGCATATAATAAGTGAGCCTATAAATTCTACACATGCATAAGTGAATTTATAATGGTATAATTAAAAAGCATATGAGATGAGAAGGAAAGAGATTTGTTTGCAAAGTATAAATAACTAACCAATAAACAGCCACTGTATACAGTAAATAACTATATGGAGGGGATAATCCAATGAACTAATGTTGATCAGGTGATTCATTTAGACATGATAAGAATACATTTGGTTTGATGGAGCAGCAAATCACTTGGCGAAATTTGTTGTGCTTGTTATGTGTATTTCATTTTTATTTATATTTTGTTTCATTTTCTAAGAATTTTCTTCTGTTTACTGAGGATCAGTAAACATTTTACGCAGTAATAGGACACAATATTCGATTATTTGAATTATCCACACTTTTTCGATTCCTATATTCATTACTTTTTTTTTCTTTTGTCAGCAGCTCTTCTGTCTTATCAATAATAGATATTTCAGATGTTGTTGTATGTTACTGTAGATCAATCACTGCTAATGATTGATCTACAGAAATGTATACTTCTAATACATAGAAGTATTCATTTTTATTCAAATATATAAATTTTTACTAATGTCTGTTGTTTCCAAAGAATGGAATAAAAATTTCCTGGCCTGGAAAAACATTCCAATCCCAACAGATGCTATACTGCAGAAGCAAGAAAACCAAGTAACTTTGTACAGAGACATTTACAATCTATGTACTATTATTTAACAACAATTAGTGTAATTGGTGACAACTGGAATGACACTCATAATGAAAATACACTCCATTTTATTCTTGCATGCATGAATTACAGACTGTAATTTATGCATGCAAGCAAAACAGATTTATTGCAGCACTAAACATAGTGGCTAACTAAACACATTTGTCCTAATATCTTCTTTTGAATTTTCAGTTTCAGAAAATATGTATAATAGCTGTTTCTAATGCAGTCATTGGTTTATGTAACTTATGTAAAGCAAAAAAGATCAATATTATCATATTGATCTTTTTTGTTATGTCACCACTCGATACAGAAGCAGCATACATATGCTAAAGCTAGTTCCTACCAGCAGCTTAAGCATGTATACTGTATGAATGTATTAAGGAGAGGTATGATAAGCATTGTATGTATAAAAGTTAGTATGGGTTTCCTTACAAATGGTCTTCTGACTCCATGGGGTAACCATATAATAATAATAATTTCTTTCCTCCAGAACATTTGGTCATCTTCATGATATTTATCTTCTAAATTCTTACCAAATTATTTCCATGATCTCTTATTTAACTACATTTACATAATTCTCTCCTCTTTTATCACAGGGCATTTGCAAACTTACTTAACAGGAACTTTAATATGCTTATTTCTTTTCCAGAGTCTCCTTAACTTCTTGGATCAACCCTGAAGTTCTGATTTTTATCCTTGCAAATAACTTCACTATATGCCCACTTAGTAAAATCAATATTTCCTTCAGAGTTTGCCAATGAGGCAGCTGGAAGTTTGTTTGTTTTTATATAGCCTTTTTTTTTTCTAAAAAAAAAAAAAAAAACACACAAAAAAAACCAATATTTGTATAGCTGAATTCAAGTTCACTTCTAGATTTTGCTTGACTTTAATTCTTCTTAAAAGTGTCTTACACATTATTCTTTTCAATATGATTATATTCATTTTATCATGCTTAAAATTAAGTAATTATCACTTCCTATTTCAAATCTCCTGCATTCTCTTGTATTCTGAACCTGTACAAAGATATCCCTATCAATGATAACATGGTCAATAAAATTTTATTTTTTTCTTATGTCTTCTCCCTTGTTATGTCTGAATTTGTGCATATGTTGAAACACTGTTTTAGTGAGGACAAGTCAATATCCAGAAGGAACTTACCATTATTATGCCTGTATGCCTGGAATTCATTTCCTACCTTCCTGTTTAGATCTCCAATAAGAATCAGTTATTTTTTCATGTTTTTTTTATGTCAGCTGCCTTCTCTAATGACCTAAAAATTCCTCTACTACTTCCTTAGTAGAATATTCTGTGTAACCATAGGCATAAATAAGTTTAATTGTCCAATTCCCTATTTTGAAATTTTCCTGCATAAATCTGACTGAAATTGCCTGCTAATCATGTTAATCTTCATATTTAGCACTGAATGATATTGCTAATATTTCCTTTTCTTGATCATTATTGTGTGAACATAATATTCTTTATTTATTATTTAGCTGGAGCTCACTTGTTTAATCATCTTCATTTCAATAACATCAGTTATGTCCATGTGATACTACTCCAATTCGACTTGTTTTCTGTTTTTGACTATGGATACTATGGTGATTGTGTCCATCATCGATTCTGCTGATGCTGAGTCTGTTCGAGTAGTTGACTTGTAACTGACAAAAAAAAAAAAAAAAAGTAGGGGGCCTTGTTTAACAGGGTGATGTCTAAGCCAGTACTGTATTGTGCAATCACATTCTTTTCTGATTTAAACTAATACAAAATACAATTTGGGTTTGGCTAAGTCCAAAACTGCCAACCTATTCTCATTCATTTGGTATTGTTAGGTCAGAAGCCCACTCTAGTCAGTTCCCAACTTTCCTTAAAGACTATGTGGAGATCTCCTCCCAGTTATCTGGCATTGACTTTTCCACCATCCTCTTCCAGAGATGCAATGTCATTTTTCTCCAGGAACGGGGGCATTCATTTTTTTTAAAAATTTGTTTTGTTCCTAAATATTCTATTAATTCTGAAAGTATTCTTTCCACCTCTTCTTGATTTGATAGTCAGAATTCTTCCATCTTTTCCTTGATGAATTTTAGCAAGCATTTCATCTCTAGCTTTCTCATATTCTTTAAAACTTCACAAAACAGTTTATCATTATCACTACTCTCTGTAATTCTCCAAACTCTTCCTACAATTTTTGTTTGGCTATTGAGAACTGTGTTTTCACTTTTGTAATTTATAAGAGTTCACAGTGGCTATTTGTTCTGTTGTGAAGTATTTTTGCCAAAAGAATTTCTCTTTTTTTTTGAGCCTCCTTTCAACTCTTTTATCAACCAGAGCATCTATTTCTTCTTTTGATCTCCCACTGATTTTCTGTAAACTTCTGTTGTTTGGTTCATGCTATCCTTTCCTGGTTGTAATGAATAGACTAAGTGAGAATGAAAATAATAATCATGGTAAAATCCTAATTTCTTTCTTTTAGATGAACTGTCTAATGATTGATGAATTTGTATTCTTTAATGATTAGTTAGGCAACTAACTTAGCTTTTGTTCATTCTGTTAAACAGAATTAATTTCATCAATTCTATTTCTTTTCCATTTATACTCTACCATTCCAGTCTGCGCGGTTAGCCTAGTGGCTATGCGCTTTGCAATGATATGCCTGGGGAAGGAGTGTCCTAGGTTCGATTCCCGTCAACAACGTGAGGAGCTTAAGGATCTTCCTCAGCCATAGCCAAGTTAGCCGGTCTTGGGCATGGACAGCAGGGTTTCCCCTTAGTTTATCTGGGATTTTTCATCCCGCAAACAGGCAAACCAGCCCCGTGAAAACACACACGGATACAGTCAGGAATACTTAAGACAACTCCCCCCCCCCCCCCAGCCATGGGTCTGAATTGTCAGCTATGCCGGTCCCGAGCCCAGTGGTGCTATACCTCCCCGTAAAAGGGGCTCACGGCTGTTGAATCACCATACAAAATGAAATGAATCTAACATTCCATGTTCCAAAAATTCATTCTTTTTTCATGCCATTAATTTATGTGATTGTAACGTCTTTCCACATGCTGAATCCAAAAAATCCATCACCTAAAGTTTTTTTTATTATTATTATTTTATTTTTAGTAGAGCATGCATTGAGTACATATATAAATTCTACTTAGGTTTGTGACACATTACTAACTAGCACATTAGAGGAGAGCACTTAGTCCTAGCAGTGGTGATAGGCAGAAATCAGCAGTCTACCATTTCCAAGAAGTTACATTAAGAGTGCTGCCTTTGGGAATGAAAAGGAATTAGATGATTTGTTTTTAGTTATTTATCTCATCATCCAATTTTTCCCTTTTTTGACAGGCTCAATGGCCTATCACAACTAAGTAATTTGGCTTCTCAAAAAACCTGACACCACTTAAAGAAATATAAGGATGTTAATCCTATCCACATTGTCTGCTATGGTTGTAAATTGTGCATGTCCTCTGGCTAGTTTGTCTGCTTAGTGGGATGAAAAAACCTGAGTTTCTGAGAGGGAAAACCTTGCTACCCCTGCATGAGATCTGCTAACTTGTCTTCAGCTGGAAAGTCTTGATAAAGGGTTTCTGAATCTCACGAAAGATTTGAATGTAGATCTTTCAAGCCAAAGGCCATCATCTATACCAACTACAGAGGCCTATTATCTAAAGTCGCTATACAGGCTTTATTTATTTAAATTTTATTTTGTAAGCTTTAATTTATGAAACTGTGTGATGTCAAAAAAAACACACATGTAAGGAAAATCTTTCTACCTCTGCTTGAGGTCTGCTGACTTGCCTTCAGCTGAAAAGTCCCAATAAATCTACACCAACTGCACTGCAGAGGCTTTATTATTTAAAATTTATTTTGTAGATTTTAATTTATGAAAGTGTGCGATGTCAGAGAAACAGACATGTAATTTTTTAATATTGATTTCACCCACTCCTCTGGCATTTTCCCTTCTTTCCATACCATATTGCATAGTTGGTGCATTTCTGTAACCATACTTTTGCCACCATATTTAATCATTTCTCCAGTGATGTTATCATTACCAGGACTCTTGTTGTATTTTAGCCGTCCTATTGCTTTTTCTACCTCTCTTCTTAAAATGTCCATATCATAATCATTACCTGGTGATGATATCAGCTTCAATTCTTCAATCAGTTTCCCAACGATATCTAAAATCCAGTTTTTCTTCATAATTCACTATAGTATCTTGTTTGCTGGTGTACAATTTTATCTTTATTCCTCAATTTTAATATCATATAAAAAATGAGGATATTAGGAAAGAACTTAACATTGTTAGCATCCAGGAATGTGTTAGTAGAGCTAATCTTGGGTGGTATGGTCACTTAAACAGAATGGTAGAGGAAAGATTAGCAAAACAAGTGTTCTCTGGCAGGAAAAAGACCAAGGTATAGGTGGATTGATACAGTAAAAGGTGCCTTAGAAGACAGAAATATAAGATCTGATAATATCAGAGTCTTGACAGGTAACAGATTGATTTGGAGGAAAATTGTAGATAGGAAGTTAGTGGTGATGTAAGTTTTTTATGTAGTACTAGCATATCCTGTATACCACTTGAAGGTACATGTCAGGAATTTGATAATAATGATGAGATTTCACAGGTTGTACTTTGTTGAATAAATTAATATACTTAATACCCACAAGCTGAATCCTGATGTTTATCTCAGACACATTATGACTTGTCTACCAATACCTAAGACTGAAAATTACAGTATTGTAATCTAATGATTGTGGCAAAATCTTCTGGAGGCTACAGAAAAAGCTTCAAAATGGAAGAAAGTATAAGTATAAAAGTATATTCTGGATGTTTGGAGTAAATATTTTAAAATATCACAAAGTATAATAAGCAGTGACAGAACAGTGGCAGAAAATATCTAAGAAAAATACAATCAGGAGTACCCATCAATATTTGAAGTAGAAAGCTAACTTGAAATGCAGCATGGTAGTTTGAGGAGATGATATTCATTCAATCAAAAATCTCAAATCTAGAGGTATAGAAGTTTTACAGTAACTGCACAGCATTATTCAGAAGATAGGTGAGATGTTGAATTCTAGATGACTGGAGAGTTTTCATAGTACCCATCTACAAAAAAATAGAAATAAAACTGAATGTGAGAATTACAGATGAATTTCCTTCCTGGTTATTCCAGGTGGGGTTCATGCAAGCATACTTACGAAGAGGCTAAGAAAAATAATGAAAGAAAGAAAAATTTAGAGAAGAACAAGCTGGATTCAGGCTAAATAGCAGTTGTCAGGAGCAGACTTTAAGACAAAAGGATTTGCATTGAAGCTATTTATATCTGGAAAAAGCATACGAGACAGTATCAAGAGGAAAAGTCTTTGAAAACGTTACAAATTATTGATGTTAAGTCAGATGCAAGACAAGAGTATAAGATACATTATGAAAGAAAGTGGCATTAAATTTGATGTCCAAATGGAAGATATTAAACCTAACTCTTTACTTTATGCATATGACATTGTAGTCCTACATAAATCCAGTGCAAGTCACATTGAATAAATGCTGTAACAAAATTGGCATTTTCATGCCAATTACAGCATGAAAAATGGGAAAAATTGGCTGGCCTGGTTGGCCGAGTGGTTAGCGTATCTGCTCTCCAGCCAAAAGGCCACGAGTTTGAATCTTGCCATGGGTATGGATGTTTGTGATTGTCTGTGGAAATACTAGTGGTGGTGGCGGTCGGTAGATGGCGTTGGTGTAATTACGGTTAGTTGTAGTTGGTGGAGACAGAGAAATGTAGAGTAGGTGTCCTCGATGAGTCTTTGGACTCCCTGGAGGTGTCACATAATAATAATATAATAATAAAAATAGCCAAGACTGGTTAGCGTATCTGCTCTCCAGCCAAAAGGCTACGGGTTCAAATCCTGACATGGGCATGGATGTTTGTGATTGTGAAAATACTAGTGGTGATGGTGGGAGGTAGATGGCAGTTCATTGTGGTTGGTGGATTGACTGGTGGACAGAGTTGTAGAGCAGGTGCCCTCCCTCGATGAGTCTTTGGACTCCCTGGAGGTGTTATGTAATAATAATAATAAAATCAGCAATAAAAAGACAAAAACTATGAAAATTGGTGGGAATAATGAAAGCATCAACTGATGCTTTCATTATTCTCAATGGACAGCCTATAGAACAAATAAAATATTTCAACTATTCAGGCACAATATTTAGCAAAGGTGGTACAGTGAGATCGAAATGGATAAGAGAGAAATCAGTTAAAACACTAAACAGTTGCATACAAGATAGTGTTCAAATCAATTTTAATTTATGAATCTGAAAGTCAGGTTAGAAATAAAAAGTGGGTTAAAGACAAGAGAGTTCTGAGAAAAATTAGAGGAGTGAATAGATGGCATAATTGGCAGGATTGCATTAAAAATGATGATATTAGCAGAAAACTTGATACCATTAGCATTCAAAAATGTGTAGTCATAAACAGAATGCGTGAGGAAAGTTTTTAGCAAAACTGATATTTAATGTCAGGTTTTCATGAAAAAGATCCAGAGGACGAGAAAGACTAGTGTCTTGGAACAAAACTGATACATATGACTATATTGGAAAAGTGACACACAAGAAATAAGTTTGGAAGAAAACCATTAATTATGCAAACTACACTGTTATCCAAAACCTAAGGACAAACACTGTTTTGAAGTTTGAAGGAAGCTCTTTTCATGAAGGAATAAAGTTGAAAACTTCGATGTGCCCGCAGCCTTTTGGCTGCTCTCCAGCCAAAAGGCTGCAGGTTCGAATCCTGCCATGGGCATGGATATTTGTGATTCTTTGTGAAAATATTAATGGTGGGTGGGCAGTAGATGGCGTTGGTGGAGTGAGAGAGTGGTAGAGTTGGTGCCCTCCCTCGCTGGGTCTTTGGACTCCTTGGAGGTGTCACATAATAATATCATCTAGCTAATTTCAGATGGGAAGAATTATTGGAAAGCTTGAAGAAGGCTGCAGAATTACTGATCTTGCCAGAAGAGTTTGGCATCTCACATTGTATCTAGTTTCTGGACAGCATTTCAAACCACCACCTCATTTGCAAACTCATTTGCTCTCTACCATGAACCATGACAGATTTTTAGTTATAACAGCAAAAATGTAACTGATGCAGACGCTAACATACTCTTTACAGATTACCTTTCCTCCAATTGTAGATGATACTTGATCTGGCATGAAACTGGTACTGCTTACCATTCTGAGAATGTTCTTGAAAGGAATAGATACAGCAGTTCTGGGGGTCTTGGTGTGGAGGAGGCATTATGCTTAATGGATGCACTGAGCTACAAGTGCTGGAAGAAGGGACTATGACTGGAGAATGATATTGCAACAAAGTTCTTTAACATTATGTTCGATTTTTCTGTGGTACTGTAGGAGAAGAATTCATTTTTATGGATGACAATGCCACACCACATCGTACATGAGCAGTGGAGATACTTCTGGAGACCAAGAATTTTTAGAACACAATAGGGAGATGCATTACTGCTTGAAATTCTTCTCCTCCAGAAAACAAATAAGGTCTCATCCTTGCTCCAAAGGAGGAGTGGACCAGTTTGTCTTAAAAACTCCTGAATCACTTGGTACAAAGCATGGTAAAATTGCAGCTAAGATGTTCATTGCCAATCACGCGATGTCGCGTGATGCGAGTTCTCACCGGACGGCCGATCATGCGTTATTGCGTGGACCTCGCTATCAAGTAAAAAAAAAATTTGGCCACCACATGAAATTCCAATTTTCAGCTTGGCAATGAACGTGTTAAGGGTGGACATCTTCCATACTGAAATGTCTCTCCACATAGTTTTCTGTAAGCACTATGCACTAATTCCTTAACTACATCCTTAGAAAATTTGTACGAAATTTATAACACATTTTTGTATAATATAATTTATTAGTATACTGGCAATAACTTTATTTCCACATTTTGGATACCAGTGTAAAATCATACAGTCCTTGAGGTTATCAGGAATTTGATGATAATACTGGAATTTCTTAGCCAAGAGTAAGCAACCAATATCATCAAATTATCTGAATTTGTTATTCATCCTAGATATTTTAGCTATTAGGATAAACTTAATGGGAAAGTTGCTTGTTTGTTTTTTATAGTCCAGTAGATTCTGGTTAATTGGTCCACCAGTTAATCAGAGCAGCAGTTCTATTGGGACCGAAGAACAAAATCAAAATGAGAATATAACAAGAATCTACTTCACTTTTTTGGGACACCTTTGAGTCAGCCAGTAACCTCTACCACATGAAATGTTAGAAAAAAGTATGTAATCTTACTACAAAAAATTTATTGCTGATGAAACAGGTCCATTTCATCCTGCCACAATGGATGGTTCCCTGTGTTATAAACATACTACACTGTTTGGATCAATGAAAACAATGAATCATGTAACAGTGCTGTGCTGTTCATTAATGGAATAAAGTATGCCCATTGATAATTTTAAAGGGATTAGAATGGAGAGCTTACTAGTTCAGTACCATGGAAACAAAAATGTGTGGATGATGTAAAATTTTTAAGAATTGCTTTATGAGTTTGGACATACAACGGAAATCAAGAAATATTCTACTGGTTCTCGACAATTGCTAAGGAGGTCACAATTATCCTTTTACAGGCAAGACAGCTCGTGGCTGATAGCTGGTGAGGAAAAGCAATAAGACTATTCAAAACTGTTTTGCTCACTGTGGTTTTAAGCATTCAATCATGGATATAACAGATATGGCCGATAACAAAAATGATGTATCATTAGTCAGGAATCGCATCAGAAACTATGAACAGTTTGCATCCATTAACAGTAGTCTTCAACACTATAATATAATGAAAGTGAAGATTTTGATTAGGCAGTAAAAAATCAGAGAACATTAGAAGAGCAAGAAAGTGATGAGGATGACACTCCCAAGCAGGAACAAGTGCATACCCCTCACATTAGAAAATTTATTACTGGATTGCAACTCTATTTTATGCAGAAAACAATGAAGGTAGTGCTATATCAGCACAAGATACCCACGCTGATTTTTTTTTAATTGCATTCAATTGGAGGGGAAAGAAAAAAGAACTACACTTAATTCCTATAAAATCATCATCTAATAAGAACTGCATGTGTGTTTAATATGTATATAAATGAAATTATTTTTATGGAGTGAAGTAAATATGTTACTTTCATTAAAACCAGCTGTTTGTCTATAAGTTAGTAATGTTATGCAATAAACAAAAAAACTTGTATTTTGTCTTATGTACATATACCATACACCTTTTAACCTCTTGACATGCAACTTCATTTAATTGGGACAGCCACTTAATTGGTGCAAATTATGACATTCTGGATGTAACCTAATTGACCGGAGTCTGCCGTATTATATTTACTGAGCGAAAAATTTCATTAAAGAGTAATATGTTTTCGTTATATGATAAAGTAATAAAAGGACACACATTTGTTCGCATTCAGTAATGCAGTTGTATTTTAGTAGTGAAGACTCCATGTGGTTAAGTAGTAGCAATACAAAAGTAAATAGTTAATAAACTTACCATAATGTTGTAATCCTTAGGGAATAACATAAAAATATCATGTATATTATATATTAATTTGTTTACAGTACTGTTTCTATGCCATGCACTATTGCGACATGCAAGCATTGTAGTAACAGCCATTTTGTCACTTGAGTTTTGCTTTGAATCTTGGTAATGGACATACAGTTAGTTGCTTTTAGAACATCTGCTGATGGGTAATGGGTAACTGGAATGCTAGAGAAACAAGAGAGCCAAAAAGGTGGAATAAACCAAGCTAAATTATGAAGAGTTTTTACATGCATCATTAACTACTCTCCAAGGAGGAACTGTGAAGTAAATATTGAAGAACAGCACAATACATCAAACCTTCGTATACGAGTGAAAATGTTATGTAATTAATGAGAGGCAAGTTGTATATGTTCCAAGAAGCAATATGGAATGCAGTAAAGAGCATTTAAAACTATCCAGTTAAATATATTTTCATTACCAGAGAAATTATTCTTCATGCTTACTTCAGTAAAATGAAATAAAGACACATTAAGGAGACTTGCTTGCTAGAAGACATACACAAGTATATTAGCCAAGCGAGATCTTAACTTTTTTTTTTTTTTTTTTTTTAGTATTCTAAGGGAATTTGAAAGATAAGACAGAATGAATGATTGAATAAAAACAATAAAAGAAACCATAGAACTTTCAACAGAATGCTATTGTCATGATTTTGCATGGTATTTAATGTTATTTCCTTAGAACTGAATTTAACTGTGAGAGTCATAGAGTGAAAATTTTCTTTGAGCTCATATAGAGCAATTCTAGAATGGCTATATAGTTATTCTCTGTATTTAGCAAGAACATACATCGCCACCCAAGATATACAGAATAGTATAAACTGTTTACCAACTGTAATTGTACAGAGAATATGATCTCTTTAGAGAGATAGTAAAGTACTTAATATACACAACATGTTGATCTTTGAAGTCAATGCACTATCATGGATATGAATCTGAAACATTTTAAACCAACTAAAATAAAATTATATGTAATACATTGTTAGCTTACTCCATGACTGACTAACAAAAGGTTGGATGTATATACAAAGGTGAGGAATAACATAACTGGTACAGTCGATTGACAACATAACAAGATGGCACAATCAAGCTTCAAATTTAACACAGGACTTCTTTTTTTAAAATACTTTTTTTTTTTAGAGTGGATTTTATAGAAGACTTCAGTTACAATTAGACTTTGCTGTTTGTACTAAAACTTGAGATTTCATGTCTGCATTTATAATCCTTGTGTCATAGATGCTTGCTTTTTTTTTTTTTTTTTTTTTGTTTTTTGTTTTACATTCATATTGAAGAGGTCTACAATATGACTGGCAAATATGTAAGGAATTAAAAAAAGTAAGTGAACAAGGGTGGCATTATGTTGTGTAACTCAATGCATATCAGATTGCTTTACAAGTTGTTTTAATATTTTGATGCAGTGTTATATAATATGACTTTTGAAGGAAATACTTTCAGGCTTAAAAACAGTGAAACTTACCGATAGCAGATGGAAGTTGATTACCTCTCTTCACTAACAGGCGTACTGAATTGCCACCTTGTCTAATAAGTTCAATGGCCTCAGCATGTGTCATGTTTTTAGTGTTAATGCTATTTATTTCAATTATCTGATCACCAACCTAAAAAAAAGAAAAAAAATCATAATTGCATATCACATTTCCAGAAGTGAATATGTCAAAATAAATAACATAAAATAATCATATATAAAGAACATTATGTAAAAGGCCTTTTTAGCATGACTTCTTTTTTGATCCATTACAGACGTTTTTATCCCCCCCCCCTCAAATAAGTATTTCTCTTAGATCTTTATTAGTTTTTTTTTGCATCATCTCATTTCCACCATATATTGCTAATATATCCTTCATCACCAGAATGAAGATGAAGAATGGAAAATCTGATTATGTTGCATCAAATGGAACGGGAACTTTTGGTAGGCAAGAGTGAAATGGTTATGACATCTTTAGAGTGATTTGGAGAAAGAAGGTGACACCTGATGAGTGAACCAAGGGCATTATTGTCCCAATATATAAAAAGTTTCAAGAAGGAAGTGTAGTAACTATAGAGGAATAGCATTTTGTGTCATACAAAGATTTATGAAAAGATAATAGTAACAAGAATATAAGGGATAAAAATGCAATAAGATCTATGAGCAATTTGAGAGATAATGGAAATCTGGAAAAGTCTATGGATTTTCTGAATTTGCAAAAAGCTTTAGGGATTCAATGAAAAAAGTCTGGGAAAGTTTGGGGGGAAAAAAGTTATAATTAAGAATATGTATGTTAGATGTAAGAGCTGTGGAAAGACTAAATTTGAAAACTCTGAATGGTTTACATTTAATAATGTACTGTGACAAAGAAGTGTCTTATCTGTGCTGTTGTTCATTGTGGTGAATAGCATCCTTGCCAGCCTGGCTAGCTGAGCGGTTAGCATATCTGCTCTACAACCAATATGTCACAGGGTTTGAATTCTGCCATGTTTGCGATTGTCTTTAGGTGGGAGATGAATTTCTTTGTCCAGTGTGAGACTACCACGTTGCTTATTAGAAGCCTGAAGTGGCACAGAAAACTTACATGTTTGATCTCTATAACAGGATTTCTGGACTACATAAAAAATAAGTAAAAATTTTAAAAATTAATAAAAAAATCCATAGCCTGCTCATGGTATACTAACATACTATATGCTTGCAACCTTTTGTGATTAGAAATCACATTAAAAAAAAAAACAAAAAAAACAATAATAACAACCAGACAGAAGAAACATCTATGTTTGCAGATGATGTGGATTATTTGGGCACATTCAGAAGAAACTGAACAAAAAGAACAGTGCAACAGACAACATGGTTAAATATTCATTACAAGAAGAGGTGAAAGCATGGTTTTAAATTGTAAAAAGATGTACAAGTTAAGGGTGGTGGACTTTACAGGCAAGTCTTGAAGAGTAGTGAAAATTTCAAATCTTTGGGGAGTGGAGAAGTGCATGTACTATCTAGTGAAGGAAGTTTAGATCAGGAAATATTAAGGACAATTTTGCTGGGAAAAAGCTTTTTTTTATTTTTTTTATAGCAGTGCTAAGTAGTCGACTTTGTGAATGTAAAGTTCCATACTGAAGTGTATGCTTTTGATTAACAGAAGTTACTTTCTGTCCACTTTGTCTTATGCAACCAAGACATAGAGCCTAACAAAAAAAAGACATAAGTAGAATACAAGCAATGGAAACGAAAGTGTTGAGGACAACATTGGCAAAAACAAGAATAAGATAAGAAATATGGCCTTTAGGAATGTTTTGGAACTAAAATGTGTTGAAGAAATGCTTGTGAGCTCTTGCTTGGGGTGGTTTGGATGTGTAATGAGTTTAGAAAGTTAAAAAGAAAAGGAAGCATAAAATGAAAATTGAGGGGGAAAAGGCCAAGAGGAAAATAATAAAAAAGGTGGAGAGACTAGACAAGAGAAGATAGTTGAAATAACATTCATGAAGAAAGAATATGGGAGGATGGAAAGAAATGGAGGACCTTGATTCACCTGGCCTAACCACATTTCTGTTGGAGCAGTTGTTGATGGAAAAGACAATCTTGTCATCAGCTGTAAAATTCAGCACTGCTCTGTTAGGTATTATAAAGGAAATTAAAAAAAAAAAAAAAGAAAGAAAAAAAGTGAAATGATAATAAAATCAGTCAAAATAAAGAAACAATATTGCATTTCAAAATTAATGATAAAAAGGGATTTTTGTTCTGTTAAAACTGGTGCAGAATATATATATAAAATCTAATTAGATGTTATATATTTTAGCATACCTTTATTTTTCTGACCATGAAATGATACGACATAGAAACTAGCAAGAGGTGGTTGGCTGCCTTATAAGCATATCATGTAACCAAGAATTCTGTTAATATATGAAACATTTTTTTGTTCACATATTCACATGCTGAAAGCTTTTGGGTACATGGAATGACAAATCATATTGCTTGAGCAATATCAGAAGAACTTTAATGTCATTAATATTCCTCAAAAAAATAAAATAAAATAAATAAATAAAATAAAAATAAAAGCTGTTGGGCTCTTCCTGACATGACAATCTTGATTGTTTTTAAATTAGTTAGCTAGCACATCTGACCAATAGTACAAGTAATACTTGCACTACTCATTAAACCACACTAAAACTTTGTTTTTATTATAAACAAAACATTTTAGAAAGAAATGCATATTTCTTAATCAAGGGAACTTTACGCTCAGAATGGTTTTCGACAGTACATACAACGTAAGCAGGTGATGCTTAATTTTCAGTGACCTGAATTACTGGTCCAAACCTTGCTAAGTTCACTTCAGACATGAGGTAGAGATATACAAAATACTTACTTTGGACTTCTATTTGGCCTCTCAAGAGAATTTCGATGAGGCAATATTATGTAAGAAAGAAGTAGCGCATATATATGCTTTCAAGTTTAACAAAAATCTCAATGATTAAATTAGTTTTCATGTCACTTCAGAATTCCAATCTGTAAGGTCATGATAGAAGCTTATGATCACTTGCTTATGACAAGCATCTACCACTAAAAGTTAAGCACTATGATTATATATTTTAAAGAGAGAAACAACAACAGATGTCTTAACTAAGTAAACAGAAGTTTGAATAATATATTTATAAAATATATATACGTTTACACAAGAATATTATTTAATTTGCCAAATATTTCAGTCTGAATATTACAGATCACCTTCAGTGGCTACATAGGAATAGTTTTAAAAAACAAGGTGGAATAAGAACAATTGATCATTCACAAATAGAACGAGCCGCGTGATGTCATATCGCTAAGTATTAAAAGAGTAAACTTTTTTTTTTTATCAGAGTCATGATTAAATTAAAAATATTAATTCAGAAATTCATGTAATAATCTTAAATAACATTAGACTAAAAAAAAAAAAAAAAATGTGTTATCCTGATTAAACTTTCCCAAATTTTTGATACAAATATACAGTCATTACGATTCAAGTTAGGACGTTGAAGTAAGGCCTCCACACTTTCTTTAAATAAACGTTCAAATTTATAGCGATATCTGTGGAGGAGAGTCTTGGACCAAAGGATGTTGTGGCTTGTTTCTATTCCGTGCTGAGCTAATCCAGATTTCTCAGGTTTATTGTGTTGAATGGATGATTGATGCTCTTGAATTCTTTTTTTTATAGAGCGTCCAGTTTGTCCAATGTAATCTTTCCTACTTTGGACAAACTGGACGTACACACCAGGTAGGGACATAGTTGAGCGTTTATCTTTAGAAGAAGGAAAATGGGTGGATAATTTGTTAATAGGTGTATAAGTGGCTTAAATCATATTTCTTCAGAATTCTTGAAATTGGTTCTGAAATCCTGGAAATGTAAGGAATTGGAACTCGACATATTGGATCTTTGCTGTTTTGTGTTGGATTGTAAGAATCGAAAAGATGTTGTGTACTCTTTTCAGAGAAGCCATTTAGTTTCACGTGATGTTTGATAGTCGAAAGTTCTTTCTGTAATAAATGAGAAGCTGAACAATTAGTTTTGGCTCATCGGATTAAACATTTTATGATTCCTGTTTTTTGACAAGGATGATGGGCAGATTCTTTGAGAATATAACAACCTGTGAAAGTTGGTTTTCTGTAAACTGTTGTTGTAAGAATACCTGAAGGTGAACGGATGAGGAGAATGTCTAAAAATGATAACTCGTTGTCTTTTTCAATCTCCATGGTAAACTTTATACGAGGATGTAAGGAATTGATACTGCTTAAAAAGGTAAGGAGTCTCTGTTATGAGGCCATACAGCAAAGATGTCATCTATATATCTAACCCAAAAGGATGGTTCAGGGAATATAGATGAGAACAGGACTTCTTCTAGGTGTTCCAAATAAGAGTTGGCTAGAGCTTACGAAATCAAATAACTTTATAACGTCTTGTGGGAAGATGTCAGCAAGTAATTCTAAAGTCTCTTTGAGAGGTACATTCGTACATAAAGATTCTATATCAAAACTAACCATAAGATTATTACATGAATAATCTTAATTTTATATTAGTCTAATGTTATTTAAGATTATTACATGAATTTCTGAATTAATATCTTTAATTTAATCATGATAAAAAAATGTTTACTCTTTTAATACCTAGCGATATGACATCATGCGACTCATTCTATTTGTGAATGATCAATTGTTCGTATTCCACCTTGTTTTTTAAAACTATTCCTATGTAGCCACTGAAGATGGTCTGTAATATTCAGGCTGAAATTGGCAAATTAAATAATATTCTTGTGTAAACATGTATATATTTTATAATCCTAATGTCACAAGTATCCTTAAAGAATCGAATAATATATTTAATACTCAGCAATATCAATTATTTTTTAACAAATTTCCTTTATATATATATATATATATATATATATATATATATATCAGTCCCCAACACAAGGGTCACAAAACATAGAGCCTATCAGTGTTTTATGTAGGCATGATGGTAAGGATTGATATGTTTCTTGAACAGCTGAAGGGTGTGGTTTTTGGGAAAGAGAGAAGGAATAAATTAAGAGGAATGGCAGTTGGTTCAGTAAGTTAAGTTTGAAGTGGACAGTAAGTGAATGCTGACCAGGCTGTTAATGTATGTACTATTTTTCAAGTATTGTACAAGTTGAAAGACTAATTTTGATGTCCATATTTTGTCTTTCAGTGAATGAAATGAGGGCAAGTTTCAAACCTTGCCGATGCAAGATAAATTAAGCCAAAGAAGTCTGTGATAAAAATAAGTAATTCATGAACTTATTAAATGGAAACTGAAAACATACTCCAACAATTCAACACATATGAAGAACATGAAGATAAATTAAACTTCTTGTTTGGAAAGCAATTTCAAGTAGTTACATGGGCAAAGTTCAAAATGGCAACTTGTACAATGAAATTTATTTGCGACTCTTTAGTAAACTTATTTGTCACACAGAAGGTTCTCTTAAGAAAGAAGTGGAGGCATTTTTTGAGTGCATTAGAAAAGCAGGTGAAATAAAAATAATGGAAACGCTAGTTCTTGTTTGGCTCATAGATGATCCCTATCCCACTTTAGCCCTTATTTCAAGATGTAATGTTTCAGCCATGTGTGTGTATCTGTTGTACAAGTACTTCCTTGGTCACTGATTCACTGAAGTGGCAGCCATCATTCCTTTGCTTTCTTTAGGGCCTCTTAAAACAAGAGCAGAGGATATATCCCTTTTAAGTACAACTGCAAACACACAGTGAACCTGCTTCTCCTCTTCCTCATGAAGTCCTAAACAACTACAACTTGATAAAGGGAAAGAGTTATTGACTCAATATTGACTGAATGGGGGGGGGGGTATCAGTTTATAGACATGACAAGCATTTGTAATGATAATCAATCTGAAGCCAAACCTGCAATTTGCCATCTTGATGTGCTGGTCCATTTTCTGCTATCCTTAATACAAAAAGTGGCATATTTTGAAACTCCCTTCCACCGCGAATGCTAAAGCCAAATCCACGAGTTCCTCTGTGTAATTCAACTGCATGATACTGTTCTTCTTGTTCTGTAACGTGATCTTCTCCCTATATAATACAAACCCAGTTATAATTAATCTTGTACATTATTTTAAGTTATAACAAATATATGTATATCTACAATTAGATTAAAATGAATGCAGGTAATTTTTTGTTGGATAAAGTCTTTGTAAGATATGCAATGATTTTACTTATTAATCTTTTTTTTTCCAAAGTCTATTATTATTATATCACTTTATTGGAATACTTATCATTTGTTTTTTATTGTTATATTTTTTCTTTCTGTTTTAGCTGGACAGAAATCATGTGAGATAACAGATGTTATAATTTTGCTCATGGTTCCGGGTTAGAGATATTCAGATGTCTAAGGATTATTCCTAAATAATATGGCACTCTTAAGATAGATGGCATTCAAAATGAAAATCAAATGAGAAACAAAAACACTTTCCATTTTTCTTGCACATCTTAAAGCTTTTTCTTCTTCTTATATATAAAATAAAAAAAAAAAAAACATAAATGTAGAAAGGTAGCTAGAGCAGATAATAATCAACAAGAAATGCTCAAATACGGAAGTATAAAATTTTTATAGTGGGCATAACTGAGAGGACCTGATCTGATGGTCGAATACTAGATCTGAGTTGTGATATCACAGAATAAATCTATAAAAAGGGAAATAAAATTAAAGTGAAAATCAGAATTTTCTTTTGAGTGTTACAAGTAAGATTTTATGCAAAAGCACTTGGAAAGAGGCTAACAGCAACTCAGAAGAGAAACTGGGAAGAACAAGTTGGGTTCAGACTAAATAGAGTATATCAGGATCAGACTTTTACTTTATGACAAACAAACTAGAGTGAAACACATAAAAGACACAGTACATAACTTTAATGAAAATTAGCAAAGAAATATTTCATACTGAAACAAATAGTACATCATCAGTGTGAAACAAACAAATAGTGACAAACCCTTTCAGGATAGAGAGGAAATCCTTCTGATTTAAATTTGGGTGTGCACTAGGGTCTCAGAACTGTCATTCATATTTAGAAGTGCTTCTACAGAGAAGGCAGGCATCATTCCATAGGATACTTTGCTTGGCTTCAACTACTGAATATGATCTCACCAGCTCCCAAATCAGAACACTCCAAAGGCTCCTTAAGAAAGTTACTAACAAAGTAAAGCCTTTTAACTCTACACTCCTCCTTCCCCGAATATACGGACTACCAAAAATCCATAAACAAAAATGTCGCATTATGTCCCATAGTGGATGGCATTGATTCCCCCACATACAAATTAGCCAAACATTTAGCCAAAGTGCTCACATGCAGCACACCATCACACATAAAAAACTCAGCCCACTTCAAAGCCAGTATAGAAAACCTCTCACTCCAACACACTGACTTAATGGTCAGTTTTGATGTCTCCTCCCTATTCACGAATGTCCTACTGAAAGATACCTTAGAGCTCATCCAAGTCAAATTTCCTCCTGATATCTCAGCCCTATTTCAGTTCACAATGAACTCAGATTATTTCTTTTGGCAAGGAAAATTCTACAAACAGATAGAGAGGACAGCCATGGGTTCACTCCCTCCCTCCCCTCCCCAGCCAACTTCTTTATGGAGACTTTTGAAGAAAAAGCCTTAAACTCAGCCCTACATAAAACCCACTGTTTGGCTATGCTAAGTGGATGATGTGTTCGCTTTTGGCCGCATGACTCAAATACACTCCGCATCTTCTTAACACACTTAAGCAACCAACACCCCAGAATCCAGTTCATCTTGGGAAAAAAAAAAAAAA
Source organism: Typopeltis vanoorti (assembly GCF_054136105.1). Lineage (NCBI taxonomy): Eukaryota > Metazoa > Arthropoda > Arachnida > Uropygi > Thelyphonidae > Typopeltis > Typopeltis vanoorti. Next base: position 84,968,915 of record NC_143553.1, read on the forward strand.
AAAAAAAAAAAAAAAAAAAAAAAACAGTCTTCCTTTCCTGGACACTCTGATTACACGCCAGCCTGATGGTGTGTAATAGTTAACTATACCCCCCCCTCCTTCATAACCAAGATTACACTAAATCTATTGCCATTCCTTACATCTGAGGCACCTCTGAAAAGTTAACCAAAATCCTAAAGAAATATGACCTGATGACCCATTACAAACCACATAAGAAATTGGCATCCCTTATCTGCTCCACCAAAGAACAGTCACTTCCCCTAGACCTACCTGGAGTATACCAGGTCCCTTGCAGCTCTAAACTATCCTACTATGGCCAAACAGGCAGCAGGACAGCTAATATCGGGGTATCCAAACACAAACATCCAGTTCCACCAATATAGCCATTCTGGGCTTACGGACCATGCTCTGGATATCCACCACAGAATACGATGGAAGAAAGCTATTTTACTACACCGCAACAAATATAAATATGAAAGATTGTTCATGGAATCAGCCTCAGGTCTAAAAAACTTCCCAAACCTCAATGGGTGCATGAGACTGCCCCAAATTTGGAAAGCTTGCATCATGACAACATCAGACCAACAGCCAAGACAACCCAATTTAGCCTGCTGGGGGGGAGACACCTTTAGGACTCTAGGAACAACGTTAGTTACTCTCTTCAGTCTCATTTGCTCACTGTTAGTGCCTGCATGCACGTATCGTAGTTTTATGTTCCCACGAAGATAGCAATGTAACATTGCCGATACATAAGAAGTATTGATTAAAGTTTCTTTTAATTAATATTTAGTATACGTTGTAATTTCCTGAAATAATTTAATAGTCATGTTGTGAGAGGATAACATTTGAAGTTTATTTATTCACTGTACCAACGATGTCTGCTAATTCTTTTTCTGCAGAATGGCAGAAAAATAATCTAAATTTAAATAATTTAGATTAAATTAAATAATCTAAAAAAATAATCTTTAACATTAGAGTTGCCTTAGACTGCTGTTCAAAATGGCTGTTTTGAACTGCTTGTTCTAATCACAGACCATACAGACATCTTAAGAGAACAGGAACATTCTGAAGTGTTGCGTATTAAATATACCATAGAACTCTTATGTAAAAAAGTTAAATTTGTCATACAAGGGTGGTCTGAAAAGTTCTCGGCCTCGACCATAGATAGCAACACTATCGGCAAGGTTTTTTTTTCTAAGTTGGTACAGCTGTCATAAGCATCCATGTGATGCAAGTCATTCTATCAAGTAGTTTGTTTTATACTGCTGTCTGAAGCAAAAGTGTTGTCTGTATACCTCGAAATGGATAAAATTGAGTATCGTGTGGTTATAAAATTCTTTGTAACAAAGTATAATGCCAAAAGAAATTCATTCAAAGTCCATAAATATTTATAGGCACTCTTCTCCTTCATTTTCGACAATCAAGAAATGAGCTGCCAAGTTTAAACATGGCTGTACCAGCCTTGAAGATGATCCACATAAAGGACGTCCAAAAAGTGTAACAACACCAGAAATCATGGAACAAGTGCATAATATGGGATTGGATGACCGGCGAGTCAAAGTATGCAAAATTGCTGAGAATATAGGCATTTCAGAAAAATGCATAGGATATATTTTGCATGAAGAATTGCAAATGAAAAAGCTTTGTGCAAAATGGGTGCCGCGCTTGCTCACAGCAGATCAAAAACGCACTCGCATGAAAATCTCTGAACAGTGCTTGGAACATTTTAACAAGAATAAAACTGATTTTGTGCATTGATTTTTTTATTATGGATGAGACTTGGATTCACCATTACATACCCGAATCCAAACAGCAGTCAAAGTGGACAGAAGCCGGTTGTTCAGCGCCAAAGTCTGTTCCATCAGCAGGAAAGGTCGTGGCATCAGTTTTGGGATGCTAAAGGCATTTTGTTTATTAATTATCTTGAAAAGGGTTAAACAATAACCGGGGAATATTATTCCGATCTTTTAACCAGACTAGACGAAAAAATTCTTGAGAAAAGACCTGGTTTGAAGAAGAAAAAATTAATCTTTCATCAGGACAATGCACCTGTCCACAAAGGTGTTTTGGCAATGGGAAAATTAAGGGATCTGCACTATGAATTGTTGGAACATCCACCCTAATCCCCAGATTTGGCTCCCTCTGACTTCTATCTCTTTCCAAAACTAAAACTCTTCCTCACTGGTCAGCGTTTTTCTTAATCAAGAGGTGATTGCAGCTGTAGAGGGGTATTTTGCACTTACTAAGAACCACTACAGGGATGGGATAATGGCGCTATAGCATCGATGGAATAATTGTTGTATTAGTCTTAAGGATGATTATGTTGAAAAATAAAAATAAAATTGAAATTATAAATTTGTTTTTTATTGTTAGGCCTAGAACTTTTCAGACCACCCTCGTAAGTGAATTCTTGGTAGGTGCATAATCAATTATTATTATTATTATTATTGTATACGCACCTCCACCATGTCCAAAGGCTCATCGCAGGAGACCCAAACTATCCACACAATCTATAATACCTCTCCTTGAACCCATTAACAGACAAAGCATTCATAGCTGACTCTTGCAACCCATTCCATTCATTCAAAACTTTCGAAGCAAAAAATCTAGTCCTCACATCTCTACTAACCACATCTTTATTCAATTTCCAAGGATAACCTCTTGTTCTTCAGCCAAGTGCTGAAACATTTCCTGTGCATCAATCCTATAAAACCCTTTAAGCAACTTAAATGTTTCCATTATATCTCCCTCTTTTTCTTCGATCAACCAACTTCTCCAATCCACACACCCTCAATCTATCTTAATAGGGAACATTCCACAGACTACTCACCATCTTGGTCACTTTGCCTCTGAATATTCTCCACCACTTCCTCATCCACAAGAAACTCAGGAGACCAGACTTGGGCACAGTAATCCAGATGTGGACATATCGAGACCTTATAAAGAGGAGTAACAACTTCCTTATCTCTACTTGTTAATGAGTTCTTCAACAGCCAAGTAATCTTATGGGCTACCTTAGCAATACATCCTCTAAACTTTAACTCTTTGTCTACCCCCCCCCCCCTAAATTTCTAGCTTCATCTATTCCCTGGAGTACAGTGCCATCAATGTAATACACAGCTTGTAATCTGTTTATCCCAAAATGCAAAACTTTACATTTTTCCACATTAAACTGATATCCATTATCTTCTGCCCATACTGACAGCCTATTTAAATCATCTTGCAAACTCTCTGAATATTTCTCTATTACTGAATATTTCCTTTCGTGTTATTTCCTATATCATTTATGAACAAATTAAACAGCAATGGTTTAATTAGTACTGAACCTTGCAGCATACCACTAGTCACCTGTTTTCACCTCGATTCTGTCCCCTCCACATATCACTTTTTGATATCAGTCCAGCAGCCAGCCGCTTATCCACTTAACCAGTATTATATCCATTCCCATTCATTCTAATTTGTGTAACAGAATTCTTCCAAGGCATTCTGTCAAATGCCTTGGCAAAATCCAGCAGAATCACCATGTAGCCATTTCTTTTATCCAACTCAGCTGTTACTCTAAATTAATGAGGCATGACAAATTCTTCACAAAGCCATGTTGCCTCTAATACAGTATCATATTTTTATCCAACTATATTTGAATTTTCTTTTTGACAAATTTTTTCAGTACTTTTACCACTATGCCTGAGATACTGATTCGACTATAATTTGCTAGTCTTAGAACCTTCCATATGCAAGGGAATTACTTGGAACTATACCAGAGCTGAGACTTAAATTAAAGAGCCTAGCCATAAGTATTGCCAATTCCCTTGCACATTCTCGCAAAACCCGAGTTGATACCTAATCTAATCCCACAGCTGTATTTACATTGAGATTCTGCAATATCCTAAGAAATTCCAATTCATCCACCTCTAATCCCACAGTAGTCGCTGTCACGTATGTTAAAGCAGTAACCTGACTTGGATGATATACCTCTGTATATCATTCAAGTCATCATAAGTGGTCACTCAGTAACTTAACTATTTTATGTGCTTCTGTCACCTTGTTATCATCATCATCACTCATTAAGGTTAATCTTCCATAGCTATTCTTCCTCTTACTTGCCACATAACGAAGTAACTCTTTGAGATTTCCTTTGGCCGCTTGGCTAGATTCTTCTCATAATCTGATTTTGCCTTCTTTGCTATGCTGTTCACCTTTTTTGCATGAGCCTTGAACTGTTCATGAGTTTGCTGGTTGCCTTTCTCTTTATATATCCTCCACAGCATTTTCTTCTTCTGCAGCTTGTGCTTAATGATATTATTCATCCATCTAATTCCTACCTGATTAACCCTCCTTACCTTAGGTATACAATTTAATATTGGTTCCTCTAGATGATCTTTAACTATCTCCTATGCATTACTAACATCCTTACACTGTAGTGTTTTATGCCATGGTATGGATTTAAGCTTCTTCCTAAGCTTGTCATAATCACCTGCCTTGTAGCCTCACATACTGTCCAATCACAGATGCGAGAACCTTTGCTGGCATAGTGCCAAGAAGAGTCAATTCATGTTGAAGGAATAAGGCAATATATGAATTTGTCACCAATATGCAAAATCACATACTTTATACGTAAAATTTTCCAACTGTTGTACAAGCAACAGTTGGAAAATTGTCACCACTTTAAAAACTAGAATTTTCATAAAAAATTATAAGTTGGAAAAGCTAATTTTCTAACATATAATAATCATCATTCATCATTGATTACCCTATTATCGGAATGGATTCGATTTCTTCCCATGTACAGAAGTGTCAAGGGGGTCTCGCATCTGTGGTTGGACAGTTATACCCCTTCTTGACAGAATATTCCTCATGTTGTACAATCTTCCAAGTCAAGACTGCATGGTCACTTTCACCAATCAGAGGCAATGTGATCACCTTGGTTATAGGATCCTATGACTAGGTCCAATACTCTCACACCCCCTAGTCACCTCCATCACATGTTGCCACAAGTAATTCTCTCTCACTAGGTGTATAAATTCCATTTCCTTCATGTTACATGATCTTTCTTCCTTCCAGTCTATATCTCTATACATTCCTCACAATTTGGCAATGCATGTCTTCCAGATCATCTGTGGAACTCCGTGTGCATTTTGTCTTACTGCCCTTAATCTCACATCAGAGTGCTTTAAATGAACTGCCACCCTCCCACCTCACCTATTTCCTATCCTTTTTGGCTGCAATTCATCCTCTATCATCAGCAGTACTCCCCCCCCCCCATCCTAACCTATCTTGCCCGAAAATACTAAACCATTCACATTCTATCTCTGTAACTACATTATCTGTCAGCCAAGTCTCACTACTGCCTATAACAATATATTATTCTATATTAAAATATAGAACAAAAAGACCAGTTTGGCATAAGCAAAGTTATTAAAATGGAGAATATTATGAATACATCAATATTTTATGGCCAAATGTACAAAAAAAAAAAAAAAAAAAAAACATTGATTTTTGCATGTTTTGAAAATTTACAAGAGAGCTTATAAAAAGTTATGTTCATGAGTTCTGGTATATTCTCATAAGACATATTCTAGAAGTTTTTCATTTAGGCAAGGTAAAATAAACAGGGGATTAACTATTAACGGTCCATGCTTACTTTATAACTGAATAGGTATATATAGAAACCCGGAAAGTTTCGAATTAAGATCAGAGGCTCAAGAGAATTCAGTCCTTGGCATCTGAGTTGTCTTAGCTTGCAATACTTAAAATTTTTCCACTTTACACACACACATTTGGCTATGAAATATGGATTGATCTACTTATTTTATAACACTGTCAGAATACTAAACATGAAGAATTTTAGGCTCGTCTGTGATACTTACCCCCTTATGCACATAACCAGTTTTAATTATGAAAAATACAACACTCTTACTCAGGATTGCTCTGGTACTGAATGAGATTTTTGTCCACTTAAGGTGTCTGCCTGATCTCTAATGAGAACCAACAGTCTAACAGTTGTCAGACAAGCAAAACTTCAGTCAGAAACTGCTAATTAAAGGTGAATATGTGGGTGCCTTGGCAGTACTTTTAAGTAGTGCAAGCTAAGGCAATTGCAATGTCAATGATTGTATTCTCAGAAGCTCTGTGGTTTTATATATATTTCAGATATATATATTTTCTTATATATTCCATAACTGAACATGTATAAATATATATTTGATTATGAAATAAACATGGTTATGTTATTTCCACATTTGCACATGGTTACACGAAGAAGCATTATTTCATTTGCATTTCATATTTTCCAATTTTTCTTCATTCTGCAATTTGGCTGAAGCACTGAATATACAGCCAATGCATACCAAATTAAATTTTATAAACAAATGATTTGAACAAAAAAATATACACTTATTAAAATTTTTATGTGTATTCTCCCCCCCCCCCCCCCCCCCAACAAAATTATAAAATTTGATTCAGCATGCTTTGGCACACACCCTTAGCACACACATATATTTCAATAGGAATCTACATCAAGGGATGAAACATTTTTAGCATTAAAAGAAACCATATCCTTACCCTTTGTGATGTGGATGCAGTACTAGATGCATCATCTAAGAAAGAAAAAAAAGCAGTGTTTTAATGCACCGATGTATACATAGATGTGCATATTGTATATACTCTGCATAAACAAATAATTTTGCAAAAAAATTCATATTAAAAAATATAAAACATGTTAAAAAGTTCAAGAACATGCATGCATTAGACTCTCTCTCTCTTTGCCATATGAAATTAATTTCTCATTTCATTTCACACATACAAAAACCTGCATCAATATGTTTTGTCTCCATAATGTTGTTGGAATATGCAATGTGCACTGTTTGATTTCATTCATATTAATGACATTACACACCTCTTCCCCATCACATAATGCCTAAATATTTGTCATATTTTCCTCTGAAAATATTCACTGAGAATGCATTCTATGCATTCAGCAAAAGTCATGAAAACCTGTATCATATACACATCCTAACCACATCCTTACTCAGCTATCATGGAATATACCTCAAGTTCTTCTTATGTAATGAGCTTCATGTTTCTGTTGCATTTCCTCTCTTTCAGCTATTACTCAAGCTTTGAGGACAGTGTTCCCATAGTTTAATCTCATTTGCACAAGTATATAGGTTACTGAAATGATATTTGCACAACAAATATCATTTCAGTAACCTGCTGTTGGATCTTTACAACTGCTTCCTCATCTCCTCTAAACCTAGGTCACCAAATCTGAGCATAGTAGTTAAGATGTGTCTTATCAAAGGCTTGCAAAGTGGGAGAATAACTTCTTTATATATCTGTATATACAAGTTACTATTCTCTTCAATACTGCAGTTATCTAATGACTACTACTTCAAAGTTCAGGAGCTACTTTAGCAAAATGGCTCCTAAACTCTTTGTCTACCAACACAACAGATCTCTCATTTCATTGACAGTTTGTAACAAATTACCATTAATACAATATTCGGCCTGCAATGTCTTCAGTCCAAAATGTATAAGCTTGCAGTTAGCAACATTTGTTATCATTTATTCAAAGAACCAGTTTGTTCAAATTAGTCTGCAAGAATTCTGTATTAGATATATTCTTTATCATCCTCCCTAAAATATGAGAAACATTTACCTGAAACAAGACAGCTTTTTCAACTAAAGGTAAGTTTGGCCATATTATTATTATTATATCACACCTCCAGGGATTTGAAAGACTCATCGAGGGAGGGCATCAACTCTACAGCTCTTCGTCTCACTACTCCACCAATCTTCATCATCTAATGCCAACGCCATCTACTGCTGGCTACCACAACTAGTGTTTTCACAGACAATCACAAACATCCATGTCGATGGTGGGATTCGAACAAGCAGCCTTTTGGCTGGAGAGTGGATACACTAACTACTCGGCCAACCAGGCTGGCATATGATACACTGGTATACCATGGTTTTGAATCTGGAAAAATCAGGTTTTCATTTCAAAGAATCTAAATGGAGCAACAGCACACTGTATAAACAGCAATCAAGAACAAAATTTTAATGGACCCTTAACTGTGTATGCGTAGCATGGACTGGGACATGGATGGAAGGGGTCTCAAACAAGGTAGAACTTGGAAAAGACATTATGAGGGAGGTTTCCGAAAAGTAAGGCAACACATTTCTCTCTCTCTCAAGTATTTTAATAATAAAATAGGAACTTGAAATTATACACCAAGAAATAAATGAATATGCACTACTTCTCCACAAAATCTCCAAATGTAATGATGCATTTGTCCTTGGGACAAATGATAGATCAGTTTATCAATACCAGTACTGAAGAAGTCTGTGCCCACACCCAGTAATCAACATCTCACCACCTGATGATCTTCCTCGTTCATAGAGAGAAGACTTCTGGAAAGGTGCAGAACAAATTGAAGTTTGAAGGTGCTAAGCCTGGGCTGCACAGGGATGTGGTAGAGTTTCCCAATGATTACAGTGCGGACACTCATGAGTGGTGTGTGCAGTAGTGTTGTCCAATGCAAGAAAATCATGCCGTTTGTCAGAAGTCCTAGTCGTTGGCATCGAATGTTGGATTTCAGTTTGTTCAATGTTGCACAGTAAAGCTGTGCATTGATTGTTCCTCCCTTTGGCAAGAAGTCTGCCAACAGAACGCCTTGGCAATCCCAGAACACTGTGGCAATTACTTTTTGGACAACGGGAACAGTTTTAAATTTTTTTGTGCAGAGATTGTGAATGTTTCCAGGTAATGGAGCCTTGTTTGTTCTCTGTTGTAAAGTGATGAATACACATTTCATTTCCTGTGACTAGACAAGCAAGAAAATCCTCACCTTTGTTGCTGTATCGCAACAGATTCTCCAGACACATTCCCATGCATGTTCCCTTGTGTTCCTCTGACAACTGTCAGGGCATCCAGCAGGAGCACATTTTTTGAAAGCCAAGGACTTCATGAACAATTTCATAAACAGTAGACTTCACCACTTGTGCAATTTCACTCGCCAGTCTTCAAGAAGATGCCCTTAATGAGTGAAATGTTGTCTTCTGCCTTGCTCGATGGAAGCCTACCCACCCGATGTTGACCTTCAGTGTCACCACAGCTTGCTTTAAATTCATTGCATCAAAAATATACCTGCTTCTTTGACATCACCTTTTTGCCATATACCCAGCAACCAGTTCATGGTGAATGGCACTTGGTGAAGCCTTTTTTTGCTTGCAAAAAACTAATAACTTCAAGGACATCTGTTTTGGACCAAATTCGCATGGTAGATGCCATCTTGCAAATGGAAATAGCTGTGAGGCAATAGTAGAGTCATACTGCAATGGCAGTCTTTTGCTCATTACCTGTCCACCGTGTTACCTTACTTTTTTCAGAAATCCCTCGTATTTGTTTCTTATTACAAGAAATATTATGAAGTAGGAAACTAAATTTAATTTGTGTGGTTGGGAGACTGGTTTACTTTTTAATAGTGTCTTGGCATCTGTGTTTATGATGTGACATGCTCATGGTTAAAAATATATAAATAGCAAATGTATAAGTGTATTGTGAAAGGAAAGCTAAACTCGTGTAGTATATAAATAACATTGCTAACATACACATGTAAAGAATAAAATTTTACATATCAGTTTAAAATATTGCTGCTAATCTCGCTATTTCATGATGTCTGTCAGTGATGTAACAGACAGATATCATGAAATAGCAAGATTAACAGCAATATTAAGGGCCCTATAATTAGTATAAGGGACAGCCAAGAATGATGTTGGAGGAGAAGAAATGAATGGCTGCAGTGGAACATCATTTCCCTTTTCCCAACATGGTTTGGGATCTGACACAGGCAAATCTTAGTGAATGCATCACATATTGGATCAAAGAGAGAGAGAGAGAGCACTGGATGTGGATGGATTACCAGGCTTTTTAGTGCCTTTACAGAATTTAATAAATTAGTGCAAATGATGCATTTCAATTTTAAGATAATTTAGTGCAAATTCTACATCATGCAGCTCAGCAGTATAATTGCTACAATCCAAACTGATTTTGAACCATTTGTGCAGAACAACAAAGAATCAGTAGGAGGGATTCTCTAGACTGCAGATATATGTTGCATGTTGGGATGCAGGCATAACAAGGTATAAAGCTGTTTCGTGATGTGCACAGTATTGTCTATTATGATGTCTCTACAGCCAATAGTAATTCTTTAATATGTAGACCAAACAGATATGTGGCAACATAATGTGTATTATTACATGTTTTTCCAATATGCACAAAAAATAGTTGTCCACATGGAATGGACAAGTTTTTACTCACCTCCACAGGTTTGGCAAGGCTTTTATTTTGAAAGTACATTACAAAGATAGTTGCTGGTGCTGAAGCAACAGTGATGATTAATTCATTTCAACTTTTCAACACCATTTCAACACCAGAGGGAATACGTAATGCTCAGCATATACGTTTTGTGCTGTTCCTAGCATAAGCAGAGAACCTGTGATCCATTATCTATGAGGGTGGTCTGAAAAGTTCTCAGCCTAACAATGAAAAAACAAATTTATCATTTCAAAATTATTTTTATTTTTCAACATAATCTCCCTTAGGACTAATACATTTATTCCAGCAATACTCCAGTGCCATTATCCCATCCCTGTAGTGGTTCTCAGTAAGATTTGGAAAATACCCCTCTACAGCTGCAATCACCTCTTGATTCGAAGAAAAACGCTGACCAGCAAGGAAGAATTTTAGTTTTGGAAAGAGATAGAAGTCAGAGGGAGCCAAATCTGGGGAATAGGGTGGATGTTCCAACAATTCATAGTGCAGATCCCTTAATTTTCCCATTGCCAAAACATCTTTGTGGGCAGGTTCATTGTCCTGATGAAAGATGATTTTTTCTTCTGAAAACTGGGTCTTTTCTCACGAATTTTTTCATCTAATCTGGTTAAAAGATTGGAATGATATTCCCCGGTTATTGTTTTACCTGTTTCAAGATAATTAATAAACAAAATGCCTTTAGCATCCCAAAACACTGATGCCATGACCTTTCCTGCTGATGGAACAGCCGTTGTCTTCTTTGGCGCTGAACAACCGGCTTCTGTCCGCTGTTCGAATTCTGGTGTGTAATGGTGAATCCAAGTCTCATCCATAATAAAAAAATCAATGCACAAAATCAGTTTTATTCTTGTTAAAATGCTCCAAGCACTGTTCAGAGATTTTCATGTGAGTGCATTTTTGATCTGCTGTGAGCAAGCGTGGCAGCCACCTTGCGCAAAGCTTTTTCATTTGCAATTCTTCATGCAAAATATATCTTACACGTTCTTTTGACATGCCTATAGTCTCAGCAATTTCACGCACTTTGACTTGCCAGTCATCCAATACCATATCATGCACTTGATCAACGATTTCTGGTGTTGTTGCACTTTTTGGATGTCCTTCACGTGGATCATCTTCAAGGCTGGTAAGGCCACATTTAAACTCGGCAGCCCATAAACTTTTATGAACTTCGAATGAATTTCTTTTGGCATTAAACCTTCTTTTACAAAGAATTTTATAACCACACGATACTCAATTTTATCCATTTCAAGGGATACAGACAACACTTTTGCTTCAGACAGCTGTAAAACAAACTACTTCATAGAATGACTTGCAATTTCACATGGATGGTTATGACAGATGTACCAACTTAGAAAAAAAAAATCACGCTGATAGTGTTGCCATCTATGGGTGAGGGCAAGAACTTTTCAGACTACCCTCATACTTTGATTGGATAAGTGCACAGGAAAGGTAGAGCAAAGAACATCAATCCACATACCAAAAGTCAGGTATGAAGTATGTTCAAGGATCTTTGGTATTTATCTCCTCAGCTGGAATATATGGGGAAAATGTGTTATCTTTTTATCAATTATGAGTTCCAAGAACTTTGTCTCTGTTTTAACTGGGACTGCTGTTTGTCCTAAGTGTAGTTCTGGGTCAGGATGGAGACTGTGTTTGTGAATAAGAGTGCAGATGAATGGTGTTCTGAGTTGAGAACTTAAAACACTTTTGCAAGCACCCAGACAAAAAGATGATCAAGAGCTTGCCTTGCTGCAACTGACTTCTTATGATTCACATATTATGTGAATTGCAAAAGATGGTAAAAGGATTTGGAAAGGGTAGATTCCACTTGGACTTGGAAAGTTTATTATGATAAAAAAGTTCTTAACAGAAAGACACGATTCCATTTAAGACCAAAGTTGAGCGAGTTTCTCAGGAAAGTCTTTAATGGATGTTGCCAGTTGAAATAGATGATCTAATGTACAATGATTTTTACAAACAAAACTGTGTCTTGGAAAGAAGGTTGCTGTTTTCTTCAGAAAATGTAAACAATGATAGTTAACAATTTTCACAAGCAGATAGTCAGAGCTAATGCAAACATTTCTAACAAATGATAATCTGTTAGAATTTTTTGATCCATGACTGACTTCGGAAAGGCAATAATAATCAATCTTTGTCAACAATCTGGAATGTATTTCCACAAAAGATTTTGTTGTAGAAGAAGAGCAGCTGGTCCACTAAAGATAGTGACAGTATGGATGTCATAATGGCTGTTTTCAAGAAAGAAGAACTGAAAGCAAGACAGCATTCTGCTCTTCTTTCTTGAATAGTTTGTTGTACAGTTCCTGACTATTTGAAAAGATCAAAATTGGATATTTTTATGGTTTGCATTTTAGGATCAGGAATTAGGAAAGGATAAGAAGATGATGCAGTTATTGCAGTTATTTTAGCAAGCTTTCGCTGCAATTGCATTTGGGTTAGCAACTGTACATCCACTATGCTCCAGAAATGAGAGTAGTGGGTGGTATCTGACCATCACATTCCAAACTTTGTTGTAGACCTCTTTGGTGGTGGATGATTGGTTACAGAATGAATGCAAATTGCACCCAGACATTCTTTTGACTGATAGTAGATGCATCATGCTGTAGTTGATATTTCAACTACAGCATGTAGTTGAAATATCATTGAAATATCAGAAATTTCATATTCTGTTTTGAGCTTTCTTGCCTGCTGTGCATTCTACATGGCTTGAGAAAAAGTTTCCTCAAGGATGAGGAAATTTTGTCATAATTGCAGTATCATGGATACTACAATTGTGACAACTTGTACATTGTGTAACAGAATTCACTGCTGAACTGATAAGACAGCAGATGACTGCTGCAGAATCAAATTCCGACAGATGTGAATGTTCCAGTTAGGAAAATGTCTGTCAGGAAAATAATTGCTTCTGCACCTGTTTTCTATTTTCCACTAAGTGGGTAGGCACGTGAAAGAAGTTGTAACTTACTACTTTTAAGAGAACGGGTTATTGTTGTCAAGCTCATTCAATTCCTCCATGGAATTGAATGAGCTTGACATCTCCTATAACGTCCTTCATAGTAACATACATAAGGTAGGATGCTCACATAGTTTCAAATAGGTCTCCTGCAGGTATCCTGGTTTATGCTTTCACAAGAGGACCTTGATGTTTTGGTGGAATACACAACAATTTCATTACAACAAAGTATTAATTATTTATGTATATACGTCTGATTTTTGAGATCTTGCTTTTATTACTATTGGATTTTTCCAGTTTGAGGCTGCACATGGTTAATGTCATTTTCTGCAGGACAAATATCCAAGACTTAACCAAACTGAATTCCTTCAAAGACACATGGGCTTTTTATGTATTCCTATAGAAAAATATAGAAACTCCTGTGAAAACAGAGGTTTCTATTTTTGATAGTGGTATGTCTGGAAGCTTTTCTATCTTTTCTGTGAGCTGTTCATGCCATTATTATTTGTTTTTTAATTATTAAAGGATTTGCATTCAAAGGAATCACATTTTTGGTGTTTTCAGGAGTGAGACCATATTCATTAGATGATTTAATTGTTCCATTGAAGAGAAGACTATATTACATTATTTTACTGTAATTTTCTGTAAAAGAGGGTTTTCTGATAGATCTGGTGAAAAACTTTGTGTCTCCTGGCCTTGATTGCCAAAAATTATCAAAAACCTGGAAATGTCAAGGGTGACAGCACATATTTCTCCAAACCTTTCCATGGCATGTATCCAGTGGTGGATGATGAAGGCTAAGAGATCAGTCATGGATCTTGATTGGCAGAATCCATACTGGTGATCACTGATTAACTGGTGAGCTCCAAGGTAGTGAACAAGTTAACTATTGATAACTTTTGCCATTATTTTGGAGAGGATTGAGGTAATAGCAATTGGTGGGTAGTGGACAGCATGTATGTTTTTCTTTTCCCAAGAATGGATTGGATATATGTTTGCTTTCATGAGATGGGATAGGTGTCCCGAGTATAGAAGATAGAAGAAACGATAGAGGACTGATGTTAGCTCTAGAGCACAATGTTTCAGTACAATAGGAGAGATGCCGTTGGGACCAGATGTCTTTTCAACAAGTAGAGAGATCAGGTGTCTAATATCCTTCTTATTTCTTTATGCTGAAAGATCACACGAGGCATAGAATGTGCTCAGTACTGGCATGAAAAAAGGTGATTTGACTCAGCAGTTAGAATTGAAGGGAATATAGGAAGATGGTTTGATGTAAAATCAGAAGACAAGGATGCACATTATATTCACTGTTATTCATCATCTATATGAATTGCATTATAAAAGAAAACAGCATTAAACCTATTAAAATCAGCTTAGCTCTTGCTTTATACAGATATACTCCAAAACACATTGAGTACAAGTATTTAGGGTTCTCTAATTAAATTGCATAACAGCTGTAACAAATTTGGCATGAAAATAAGCAACAAAAAGACTAAAATTATGACAATAGGCAGGAACATAGAAAACTTCAGCTGCATTCTCAATGGAGAACCTATAGGGCAAGTAAAATATTTCATGGTTTTAAGTGAGGATGGCAAATTAAATTTGGAAACAGAAAACAGAATAAGCAAAGCTGGTATTGTGGGAACCCTGTTGAAGAAATGTATATGGAAGAAAAGAGAAATTTGTAACAGTGCACAAATCCAGTTCAAGTTATGTATCTGAGAGTAGACTACAGGCTACAGATATGAGAGAGATCTAAGAAAGATAAGGGGAGGAAACAGAATAGAGTTTGTCTGTGAAATTTGTGCCATGCTCAAAATCATTTTATATTATGCTGCTCAGCTATTATCTCATGAATAATGTCTGTGCTTGCACACACAAATACACACAATCCCTTCACATCCATCTAACCTGTTTGTTTATATATCCTGGAATAGAAGTGATAGTTCCACAATGAGGGGATGGGGATATCTAAAAACTGAGTGTGCAATTTATTAGATATGCATGTGGATGTTTATTATTAAGTTCCTGGCAAATAAGTCATCTTTTACTCTTACAGAATACAGAGACAAATGTAAGAAAGCTAAACAGTGTGTAAAACTAGCTAAACAAAAGTCATGGGAGGACTTTGGCAAGAATATAGAAAATAAATATCAAGAAGGTGGCAAAATATTCTGGAGGTTGTTGAAGAAGCTTAGGAATGGAGGAAAGAGTGCTGTAAAAGGAATTAGAGATGATAAAGGTGAAATGAAAACAGGAGAAAAAGATATCCTTGAAGTATGGAGTAATTACTTTGAAAAACTGCTAAATGAAACAAGCAGTGATGACAGCACAGTGATAAAAAACACTGACCAGGCATGCAGTCAGGAATACATATCCATACTTGAAGTAGAAAAAGCCATCAAAGGCTTGAAATGTGGAAAGGCAGCAGGAGTAGATGATATTCGACCAGAAATGCTGAAGTCTGGTGGTATAAGAGTCTTACAGTGGCTGCACTGCATAGTTCAGAAAGCCTGGACAGAGGGATGAATTCCCGATGATTGGAGTAGAGCTCTCATAGTACCCATATATAAAAAGGGAAATAAAACTGAATGTGAGAATTACAGAGGTATTTCCCTACTGAGTATTCCTGGCAAGATCTATGCAAGTATACTTGAGAAACGGTTGAGAAGAATTGTGGAAGAAAAGCTTGGTGAAGAACAAGCTGGATTCAGGCCAAATAGAGGCTGTCAGGATCAGATCTTCACTTTACGACAAGTAGTCGAGAAAGCATGGGAATATAACAAAGATCTGTATTTAAGTTTTGTCGATTTGGAAAAGGCATATGACAAGGTGCCAAGAGAGAAGCTATTCAATACGCTGCAGTTATATGGTGTCAATGGGGCATTATATCAAGCAATACTTAGTCTTTATTTGAGTTGTGAGTCAGCAGTTAGAACTGAAGGAAGTACAGGAAGATGGTTTAATGTTAAATCTGGTGTGAGACAAGGATGTACATTATCCCCTCTGTTATTCATTATCTATATGGATCACATTATGAAGGAATGTGGTATTAAACCTGATATCAAAATTGGAGATGTTAATGTCAGCTCTTTGCTTTATGCGGATGATGTTATACTTCTAAATAAATCCGCTACAAGTCTGCAAGATTCTCTGACTAAATTGAATAGCTGTTGTAATAGATATGGTATGAAGGTCAGCAATAAAAAGACAAAGACAATGAAAATAGGCAGAATCATTGAAAATGTCAACTGTGTTGTGAATGGAGAACCCGTGGAACAAGTAAAACATTTCAGCTACTTAGGCACAATTTTTACTGAAGATGGTAAACTAAATATAGAAATAGACAACAGAATCAGCGGAAGTCAATTGAATGGGAAGTCAATTGAATAAATTCATATGGAATAAGAAAGAAATTAGTCGGAACACTAAATTAGCTGTATACAAGACTGTGTTCAAACCAATTGTAACTTATGGATCTGAGAGCTGGGTCAGAAGTAAAACACTTGACCAAAGACTAGAGACCGCAGATATGACAGTCCTGAGAAAGATTAGAGGCGTGAACAGATGGCATCAATGGCAATATCATATTAAAAATGAGGATATTAGGAAAGAACTTGACATTGTCAGCATCCAGGAATGCGTTAACAGAGCTAATCTCAGATGGTATGGTCACTTAAATAGAATGGGAGAGGAAAGATTAGCAAAACAAGTGTTCTCTGCCAGGTTGGCAGGAAAACGACCCAGAG
Organism: Typopeltis vanoorti; assembly: GCF_054136105.1. Lineage (NCBI taxonomy): Eukaryota > Metazoa > Arthropoda > Arachnida > Uropygi > Thelyphonidae > Typopeltis > Typopeltis vanoorti. The sequence goes on from NC_143553.1 coordinate 84,985,980, forward strand.
GAAGACCAAGATATAGGTGGATTGATACGGTACAAAGTGCCTTAGACGATAGAAATATAAGATCTGATAATGTTGGAGTCTTGACAAGTAACAGACTGATTTGGAGGAAAATTGTAGATAGGAAGTTAGTAATGATGTAATTTTTTCATGTAGTACTGTCATATCCTGTACACCCCTTGAGGGTACATGGCAGGAATTTGATGATGATGATGTTTATTATTTATTTGTAAGCTTCCTATAATAGTACAATATGTTGAATATCATATGTGCAACCTAAGAGCAGCAGCTCATCCAGATTATGATATGCATAAAGTTACAAAAATTTATGTAATGCATTTTCATAATATACACATATGTACATTCATATAATATACGTATTACATATTATTATTATAATATAATTACATAATAAAATCGCAAATAAAATAAAATTTCATCATACAGAGAAAGTTGCATAACAATTAATTAGGAACAAAATAAAACAAAGCAGTTAAATAGTTTAAATTTTACGTTTTACACATAAGACTGGATTCTTTGAATACAAATATGCTAAAAACCAATAATTTATATAATTAATTATAGTTTTGTATTTGTTTGGGTTAGTTTCATTTCTTATTGTTAAAGGTAGTGTGTTGAATACTTTTGGTGCTAAATAAGTATAATGTTTATGTATTGCTTATTTATTTGCTTTTGGAACTAAATATTTTAGGCCCTTATGTCTACTAAGGAAAGTATCTTGTTTGATACATATGCTATTTCTTAATGTACACAGTATGTTAAATATCTCCACCCACATTCCAATTTCAAAAAACTGTGGTTTTAGTTGAAATAAATGCAGAACATTTGAAAGTGGTAGCATGCATCTTATGAATCAGATCCTACAAACAGAGCATACTGTAATGGAAATGTTATATCACATCATATCCCTCTACTACAGAAAAGAAACAATGTTTTAAGATTACAGTAGTCCCCCCCCCCCCTTATCCGCAGTCAACCCCGGTCCGAAGATATTAACTTACAAAACTTTCATAGTCTTTACAAACATTTGGCTTTGAAATAATGTTGAATCTAATATCCACTTTGCCTATGTAATTTTACATCGCTGAAATGAAGCCGTATGGCTTTCTTTTAGTAATAGACAATTCCGCTGATCCCAGAGGTAGCTCAACACCAGGGCAACTCGTTGTAAAGGTGGAGAAAGCTACATGCACCTTGCAGCCTTTTGGAAATCACGAATACTGAATATATACGGTTCGGTACTATCCACAGGGTGTCTTGGAACGTATCTCCTGCAGAAAATGGGGGACTACTGTATTACTGTTTAGATATTTCTAATCTTGATCTCATAATCAAGACTGTGCACCAGCACACACCAGTCAAAAAGGGAATGCACAAGCCTAGTGCGCATCAGTGTGCGCAAAATTTTTAGAATTTCTAATTTAAAGGAAATAATTTTTAAACATACTACAAAAATAAATTTACTCTAACCCATTCCAACTTAATAGATTCTAAGTAGTTAGAATATAAAATAAAAAAATCACAATGAAACAAACCAACTAATCTGTAAAATTTGGCCAGAAGAAGTGAAGAGAAGAATAAAATCCTCACATCCCATTACTCCCAGACTATATGGGATACCTAAAATACATAAAAAGGATATACCTCTCCGTCCAATCATTGATGGGAGATCATCCCCAACTTACCTTTTGGCTAAGCATCTTGTAAACTTTTTAAATAACAAAATAAGATCAACAGAATTCAATATCAAGAATAGTCAGCATTTTGTAAATAAACTCCAAGCCATTAAGATTGAACCAACAGACATACTAGCCAGTTGTGTCCCTCTTCACCAATGTACCAGTAGAAGAGGTAATAAACATCATTAAAGACCTCTTTCCTCTAGACATCACACAAATGTTTAAACACTGCCTTCAGTCTAATTTCTTCAAGGTTAATAACACCATATATCAACAATTAGAAGGCCTAGCAATGGCAAATCCGCTATCACCATCTTGTGCAGACCTTTTCATGGAAAAACTTGAAAAAGAAATTCTCTCAACAATCTCCCCTATACCATCTATATGGTGGAGATATGTTGACGATATTTTCATTATATGGCAAGATAGCTTAGAAAACCTAAAATCGTTTGTGAATAAAATCAACTCCATACATAACAAGATAAAATTCACTCTGGAAGTTGAAAACAACAACCATCTGCATTTTCTAGACATCTTGATAAAAAGACAATCAAATAGTGTCAATTTATCTATTTACAGAAAGCCAACAGACACTGGAAGATACCTTCATTATACTTCTAACCATCACAAGGCACACAAACTAAGCATTATCCATATGTTGAAAAATAGAGCACGTAAGTTTATATCAGAAGAGGAGGATACACAGACTGAAATCTCACTAATAGCAAAACATTATCACAAAATGGATACCCTCCGAACATCATCAAAAAATATCTATATGGTGACAATCCCAGACAAGAAGAACCAAACTCCCAGCACATTTCTACTGTAGTGATTCCCTTCATCAAGTCAATTTCTTATCAAATAGCCAGAATACTAAAAGCCCACAACATCAGAGTGATCTTCAAACCAACCACCAGCATCAAACATTTTTTAGGATCACCAAAAGACAAGGTGCCATTCTACAAATATCCAGGAGTATATTACATTCCTTGCTCCTGTGGTCTCGCCTGCATTAGACAAACTTCACGGAGTTTGGAGATCAGACAGAGGCACGTTGGTGATGTAAACCACAACAGAAGTATTTCTTCCAGCTTAGCACATCATTTCTGTACGTTTACCTACACGATAGAGTGGCAAAATAGCTCCATGCCATATTTAGATGATGATTATAGACATCGTTTATTCAAGGAAGCCGCAGTAGTGTTAAAAACTGGCGGAAACCTCAACAGAAACCAGGGTACTATTCTTAACAGTTCATGGAAAAACCTCATCCTCTCTTTAAATCCATCTAAACTACAGCTAGCTAGTAATCACATTATGCATTTAAAACAAACACGCATGCGTGATAATGATTAAGAACAATAAGTCCACTCAGTCTCTGTCACGCGAATGTGCAACCTTAGCTACTAGAGTGTTTACAACGTTTTTAATATTCTTTCAATTTGCATTTACTAGTATTTTTTATACTTTTCCATCAACACCTTGAAAAAGCTAGACAGTTTGCACGAAACTGGTAGACAAAGAATGTTAAAATATTTGTATATGGTCAGTATTAAACAAAAATGTTTTATGCTAAACTTTCAAACGACCAAATATGTTTAATTTGAATAGATTCTAAGTAGTTACTTTTAATCTACCACGTGGGCAAACTGATATCAATTGCCGATATCAATGGCTGAAGGAGAGCAAGCATTTAGGTTGCTCTCATCGAAATATTTCACATGCAACATACACGATCTTTTAACAAAGATGTTGTCGCTGGTTTTTTAGGTGTATCAAATTAATAGTTTGTGACCTTTGCTATTATGAGCATAGGTTACTGCGCACATTGAGTTTAAGACTGGAAATTTGCACACGGGTTGTCAAAAATTAGAGGGCATATTGCTCATAATATTTACAGTAAATATTATGAAATGTAAACATTAATATATATCTTTGTTATAATAAACTATTTATTGTTACTTAAAACCTCATAATCAATAACTAATTAATTTGTAATTAATTATGAGATTTTTTTCTGAAATTTGTAACAACTGCATCATTGAGCATGTATTCTTGAATAACAAGGCTGCTACATAGCTGTTCAGCATGTACACATTTAACCAGCCATGATGGATGAAATATATCAACCATCTGAATACTTCATATCCATGTTGTGTCCATTCAATGGCATCTCATTGATATTCTAATTTTAACAGTGTACCTACATCAATGTTTTGATTGACAGAAACATACTTCATTCCAGTTAGATGGTTAATGGCATTGTGTTCAGTCATATAACAAATGTCATTGTAGAGAAAAATTTAGCAGTCAGTGTAAATTGTGGAAAGATAAGAAAACAAACAGCTCACTAGAAAGAGTAAACTACACTGGTGTCCAAAATCTAAGGCTGAACACTATTTCTGAAGATTAAAACCAAATTGAGATGGATCAGCTTGTGGCAATTTGTATAACTGATGATTTCGAGTAGAACGTGGGTACAGATTTGAATTACGTGCAAAAGGATCACATGGTAGCACTCAGGATAAAAAGCAAAAGGCTGCACTAAGCAAATTATGTTTGAAGGAAGCTCTTTTCGTGAAGGAATAAAGTTGTAAACTTGGATGTCTTGAAATGTCTCAAAGACATCATCTAGATGATTTCATGCAGGAAAAAATTATTAGAAAGCCTGAAGGTGGTCACAGAATTATTGATATTGCCAGAAAGTTTAGAATCTCACATAGCATTCAATCCAGGTTCTGGGCAGCGTTTCATACCAATGGAATATGTTCCAGACATTTCCTAAGAGGAAGACAGATTATTGGTTATAAATGGTATTGCCACAAAATTCTTCAACATCATGTTTGATTGTTCTGCGGTGCTGTAAGTGAAGAATTCATTTTTATGGATGATAATGCCACACCACATTGCACACACATAGTGGAGATACTTCTGAAGACCATGGATATCAACTGAATCGAGTAGCCAGTATTCTCCCCAGATCTCAACCCCATAGAACACGTTTGGGAAACAATAGGAAGACGCATTACTGCTCAAAATTCTTCTCTAGAAAACAAACAAGGTGTTATCCTTGCTCTGAAGGAGGAGTGGGCTAGTTTGCCTCAAGAATTCTTGAATCACTTGGTGCTAAGGATGTTATGACATTGTGACAGCAACTAGCATCACATTTCAGGGTGGACATAGTCTATATACTGAAATGTCTCTGAATATAGTTTTCTGTAAGCAGAAAATTACATTAACTCCTTAATTACATTCTTAGGAAATCTGGAACTTTTGCCAAAAAACATATTGCAATTTAATTTGTATGAAATTTATAACACATTTTTGTATAATAGAATTTATTAGTATGCTGGCAATAAATTTATGTCGCCATTTGGCTGTAGTCATGAAAATTTTTTTCATATACAGGTAAAAATGTGGTTCGTTCTTAGCTTTTGGACACCAGCATATTACAGACTGAAAGAATTACATTAGCCATAGTGATCTGATTATCTGGATTCCATAAGGATGAAGAAGCAGTAGAAAGGTCCAGAGGCAGGTGGTGATGATTGTGGCAGATCTAAGAATGTTCCCTATGAAAACGGATTGAACGTCTACAGGCTTCAAAAACTAGCCAATAAAAAAAAAAGGTCACAATAGAAGCACATACATTGTTAAAGGGGTTACAGGATTGACACTGAAACCTTTTCAGTACATGGCAGGAAGGAAATTGTAAAAGACATCGGTATTGTGTGAATAACAGATCTCCCGGAATGACTCTTCTAATTCCAAGGATATCACATAATAATAATACTTTATTGCTTCAAACCCCCCACCCTTTTAAAAAAAAAAAAAAAAAAGATATAGTTTTAACAAGAGAAATTTTTTTGGAGATCACGAGATATCAGTATTGCATGAATAATTCTTCTATGATTCTTCTAATTCCACAGTCCATACTATAAGATCCCTTATAATAAAAATCATATTTATTAATATAATTAACGGCTATTTTAGCCTGTTTTTGTTTAGGAGTGTTTAGGTACTTAAAAAAAAAAAATCTTAAAAATAACACAAATTTAATCCTATTTATAAGATTGCTCACTTTTAAAATGCAGAATACAATTCAGAATGAAACACAATAGTAGGAACTACTACACATTATGTATAATTACCAAATAGTATAAATGAGAAAGAGGGAAAAATGTATGCATATATAAATATATAAAACTATTTACAAACCTGTGGCACTCTGCAGAGAGGCTAATGAAGTTTAACAGAAACAGAACTGAAGAACGTTCCCCAAAAGCACGACTACAAGTAAACATTTAAAGTCAAAATTCAAATTACTTGTATCTTTAGCAGTGCCGCACTACAGTCTGTTTATTACTAGTATTACTTGAAGTGTTGACAAAGTCTCCCTGAACAGCTGCAGGCTGTGAGGAAAGAAAGTAAGACAACTTCTGGCTAATTAAACTACCATTTATACAGATATCCACAAAGTAAGCAATTATAGTCTCAACAGTTAGACCAGTTCTAGCTGCAACATAGTGAATACCAAAATCCATTAACAAGTCAATAAAATAATAAAGACTATACCATACATCATCTGAAGACTTCTAACTTTATTGGCCTAAAGCTACTTATGAAAACATTCATCTGAAAGTCTTCCAAGGTGAACTGAGATAAGTCCTATTGTACTTCCTAGTTTAACAATAAATAGAGATTTTATGGTTATCACTAGCTTTGTCACTAAGCAGTTAATATACTTTTAATCAAGAATTTTTTAATTCCTGTCATTCTTGGAGTGCATAACTGAACTGATGTTTCTTTTCAAAGACGTTTTAGCACAGACACAAATTACAATAAAAAAAAAATCCTTTATTAGAGGCAAAAAGGCATGACATAACATGAATTCAAGGTAAAAAAAGAGTCAAATTATAGCATCTGCTGCAAATCTTTGTAATATTATTTTCACAGCTAAACATAAAACAAATAACCCAGGAGAGTAAAAGCATCAACCTGCATTCTTAACACTTATGGAACAGGTTTCACAATTAACTATTTAGGTACAGTTTTTAGTGGAGTTGGAAAATAGAGATGGAAATGTAATAGATATATGCCAAAATAGGTGTACAAAACAGTGCTAAACCAATTTTAACATATGGATCGGGGAGAGCTGGGTTAGAAACAGAACAGCTGATCAAACAGTACCAGCCAGAGTCATATATATGAGAGTGTTGAGAAAAATTAATGAAGCAAACATATGGTGTCACTGGCAGTACCAATTAAAAATGAAGATATCATAAAGGAACCTGAAATTATTTATAGTCAAGAATATGTAAGCAGAGCTAATCTAAAATAGTATATTGATTTAAACCAAATAGAAGATTAGTAAAACAATGTTTGAAGGGTGGGGAGGCACAAAAAATACTCAGAGAAAGACTAAGATATAGATGGATTGATGTAGTTATGAACATTTTAGAATATAATGTAATGTAATGGCTGATCAAATAAGAGATGTGACATACACCAATGAAGACAAAAACTGCTGAGCATAAACAAGGTAGAGATTAGATCTTGTAGCCTATATAACCCTTGAGGATATACATCAGATGTATATCCTCAATTTATATGATGACTGTAATAAAATAATGACATTAACTTTCCTGAAGGAATAACAAAGTTTTCACATTAAGTTGAGAGTTGTAGTTAGATGCAAATGAAACATCTGGTTTAGAAGCTGAGTACTGTGAAGCAAGCTACTTCTTAAATTGTTGCCTTATTCAAATTATTTTTAAAAGTTTGATGATATGATGCATAAAATCTTGAGGACACAACAGCTATAGTAAAAAGAAATTTTTTTCCCCCTTATGTCAGCTTCCATCTTTGGTTTTACACAGATCACAGGTTTTCCACCATATTGTCTAAAGAAATCAGAAAATTAGGATCATCGCTTTAGCATACATCAGCAGAGCAAAGAAAGGAATTAACAGCATGAATAACTTTCTGAATCCATAAGACAAAGATGGTAGGACAATATCATCAACACATCTCCTCTGTGTTAATTTTCTTTGGATAGATCTGAAAAGTCCAAACTCCAAACCAAAGCAAACTCTTCCTATGTTCCTTATAAGTCTGCGAGAGAGAAGAATTGCATAGGATAGGTGACAATTCTGGAACATGTGTTTTACCACAACAGGAGTGATTCCACCAGGACTAGATGGCTTGTTGGTATTCAAGTTATTCACGATTCTCTGATTTTCTTTCTGTTGAGACTAAGAGGTGTGGGGTAGTATAGGTAATGTGGGAGGTAATTTGTTGTGGTCATCAATGCAAAGTTGGAGAAGAATAATGATTACCATGAGACAGTGATCATACAAATGGGAGGAGTAAGATGGATGGAGAATGGATGGACAGAAATTGCACCCAATGGTTCCAGCCAAGGACAAGAAGGCTTGACTGCAATTTGAACAGGAGGTGTGCCTGTGCATTTAGCCACTTTAAAGTAAGATTTGGATTGATGGTTTTCTTGCATCTGTTGTGAGTTGCATTTTAGACTGAATGTGAAACTGGAGTTTTGGTCTCAAGCCACTTGTGATATGCTGAATTTTTTTTCTTATACTGTGTTGACATACTTGGAGAACTAAGATTTGCACAGTGGGCATGGATTCTGGGTGATATGGGGAAATCACACCAACAGTGAAAGACATTCAAATGCAGTTGTACTGTGGATCACAAAAAACAACATCCTTTCAGAGATTTAGGTCCAGTGGCTTGTTTCAGTCTCATTCCATCTTTTCCTTGGTCATCCCTGATTTCTTTGTCCTCCAACTGGGTGGTACTGAAGTATCTTTTTGGGTAAGTCTTGAGCTGTCCATTCTTTCAATATTCAGATATTTTTCCAATACTGAGTCTATTGTTAGTTATGTTTTTTTTTTTTTTTTTTTTTTTGTCACAGAGAGTATTAGCCTGCTGTCCTTCATAAGAATTCATTTCTCTGGTTTCTATTATTTTTTCTTCTGCAATTTTTATGGTCCATAATTCACTTCAGTACAGTACAGGTCATGCCAAACCTTGTAAAAGCTGGATCAATACATGATTGCCCTTTATGGAAGGTATTTGTTTTTCACAGAGTTTTTACTTCTAGATGTGATTTGAGATTTTAAGTTAATATTTGTGCATATAACTTATAACCAGTATTTAGCAGACTTATTCCTCTACAGCTTTCATGGTGCATTTGTCACCCTTTTGTACATATATTAGATGGTAACAGCCTTATATGAACTTTCCAGTATTTCCCACCAAAAAAAAAAGGAGGGAAGAGCAATCAAACTCACAAAAAACAATATTTTCAAGCAACTTTTTTTTTTTTTTAAGGTAAGAGATAAATTTCATTGTGACACTACTGCCTTGCAGTAAGATGAGGTCTGAGGTGACTTGAAAAATTTCCATGTTTGATCTCTAGAGATGGGGTTTCCAGACTATCAAAAATACAATATAAAGCAGGTGATGAACCAGTCATGATTATTGAAAATTTATTTATCACTAGGTTAGACTATAATAGATTTAGTTTAATCCTTTATCCCAGTGAGAGCAAACAAAGTTTGCGCCTGAAAATATCTTCAGGACTAAATATAGTGTTGTACTATCTTATCCAGTAAGTAGTGCAACACCAAGGCAACTCGTGGCAAAGGTGGAGCAAGCTACCAGGCACTTCTAACCCAGTATCTCCCATAATGCAAAACACATTTCCTATGTGGATATGTATACTGTTATGCATTAAAGGGATTGGCCATCTACCCAGACTAGTTTCGACCTTTATTGAGGTCTCTTCAGTGGGAGCCAGGCCCAGAGCTGGAGATACCAGGCAGAAGCAGTAGCAAGTCATCTGTGCCTATGGGAGTTGCCAAAAGGTTTATCACCTTTTTTAAAAATTACTCTGGATTTAGAGAAAGATGTTGAAAATTTATTTATCACTAGGTTAGACTATAATAGATTTATTTTAATCCTTTATCCCAGTGAGAGCAAACAAAGTTTGCGCCTGAAAATATCTTCAGGACTAAATATAGTGTTGTACTATCTTATCCAGTAAGTAGTGCAACACCAATCACCAACACCAAGGCCAATCCCTTTAATGCATAACAGTATACATATCCACATAGGAAATGTGTTTTGCATTATGGGAGATACTGGGTTAGAAGTGCCTGGTAGCTTGCTCCACCTTTGCCACGAGTTGCCTTGGTGTTGCACTACTTACTGGATAAGATAGTACAACACTATATTTAGTCCTGAAGATATTTTCAGGCGCAAACTTTGTTTGCTCTCACTGGGATAAAGGATTAAACTAAATCTATTACAGTCATGATTATGTTAAGTAAAATGTATCCATTATGCCAAAGACAAAAGAGAATACCAAAGAGTTGGAATAATGCTATCCTTATTATAATTTTAAAAAGGAGACAGAGAAGATATTAAAAAATTATTGCCCTATTAGTCTCCTTTCGACAATATACAAAATTTTTTACAAAAATCATTAGCAACAGAATAAAATAAACTAGATTTCCACAAGCCTCCAGAACAAGCAGAATTCAGAAAAAATTACATATACATGTAATAAGACAAATCACTGAAAAGACAAATACCAAAAACTTTTAAGGTCTGACACGTATTGATTTTGAAATGGCATCTGATTCAATCTCAACATTAGCTATTTTAGAAGCTCTTAAAATCAAGGAATTGAAAAAAACTTACATTGATATACTTATATATATATATATATATAAATTCAACTGCAGCTATAAAATCAAGAACAAATATGACATATCCTATGAAAAGGGAATTAAACAGGGAAATGCCATTTCACCTGAATTATTTACAGCAGCCATAGAAATTTTTAAAAACTTCAATTGGAAAAATAGAGGAATTATGGTAAATGGGAAGGAACTAAATTCTACCCCCACCCCCCAATTTTCAGATGACATTGTTCTTTTAGGAAACTCTGCTTCAACAAACGATCACAGAACTGAATGCTAAAAGTAAACAGAAAGAATTAAATATAAACAAAGACAAAACAAAAAGAATGTATAATAAATACATCACCAAAAATTACTGAGGTGTAAACTCTTATGTTTATCTAGGACAAAAGATCATAGTACAGGAAGGTTGTGAAGAAGAAATTATATGCAAAATTCAATTACGTTGGATAGCCTTTGGAAAACACTGTGTGAAGTACTCAAAGGAAAAAATCGCAATTTGCGTCAAAACAAAAATATTCAACAGTTGTATATTTCTGGCCATGATATATGAAAGTGAAATGTGGACTTTGGCTAAACAACTGAACAACAAGTTAAGGATTACCCAGAGGAAAATGGAAAGATCATTACTCGTTATTACCATTCTAGATAAAAAGTACAATACTTGGATCAGAGCACAGACTAGAGTGAGAGACATTATAACAGCCATTAAAAGATCCAAATAGCAATGGGCAAGTCATATTGCAAATGTAACACTGAACAATGGACAAAGTTGATATCTGAATGGTATCCCAGAGAAAGAAAGAGAGCTACAACTAGAGACAGTGGTAGGATGAGATTAAAGATAAGGCTGATATTCAATGACACAGAAAATCTCAAGATAGAAATGAATGGAACTTTGAAGGACTTCATCCAGCAGTGGACAGAAAATAAATGATGATATATGTATATATAAAATTAAAAATCCTTAGCCTAACCACAGTACAAAAGTACTGCAGGTTTACAAAAGCCTTTCATGGGTGGGAGTCACACACACACACACACACACACACACACACACAACAAAGTGTGCTGAAAAGTTGTAATAATCACTATGAAGGAATTGAGGTAGAACCATGTAGCTTACACATTATTCTACATATTCCCCACACACTTGTTACAACACTGCTGCATCATTTGCAATTCTCTGAGGGGAAAAAAAAAAAAGTATTTTTCTAGTTACACAAATCAGTCATTTTTGTTCTAGGTGTTTATCAGAACTTTTCAGCCACCCCTGGTATAGTGCCAATCCAGTAAAAAAAATAAAAAATAAATGTCGTTCTCAAAAATCCTATCAAAATAAGAAACAAACTTAAAAAAAAAAAAAAATCACTTATAAACCCTATTCACAACAAACAACTTGAATGAAATGAATGTCAGGTCAGTTAGTTACCTCACTCACTCTCAGAACAATCTGTATGATTCCCTCACCACAAGATAGCAAGCACACTCATGCACTTGTATGGTCTGATATTCAGAGACCAAACTTTTTTTTTTTTTTTTTAAAACCTTCTCTGGCTTAAAGTTTCCTTGTCTTATGTAGCATTCATCTGCTGTTTCTACACTTCTCTGATTCTGAAAATCATTCTGTTATCACAACCCTGATGCTTGATTTCCTACGGTTCAACTATCCAAACAGTTGCATCACCTTCCTTGACAACTTTAAGCATCAACAACTTCAACTTTTTTTTTTTTTAAATTCCACTGCTAAGCAGGGAGAGAATCTGAGGTATTTGCTGTAAGCAAATACTCAACACATTATCCAACTACTAAGTTATCTCTGATGAAATGATATGCCACAAGAAACTCAGACCATAATCTTGTACAAGTTTCACTTCTGGTGGAATATCATTCCCTCAGACATTCTCAACCTCATCCTTGGGCACTGTTGTGATGCTTGCCCTGAGTTATAGATGCTACCCCTGTTAGAATAAAGTTTGCATTTTCCACTCTATTCAAAATTCTTTCTCAATATCCAAGTGATAGTTTTTCCAACAAGTGTGCTAAGGCCATTTGAGAAAGAATAAATACATAAAAAAATACTGCAATTGGCTTGAGAAGAATTCAAGACTTATTCTCAGCCTACAACTTGCAAAATATCATTAACCAGTTACACTTCGATTTTCATCTATGGTCCTGACTCTCCTTCTCAACTGAATGTCATTAATCTTATCCTTTGGACAAAGGATAAGATTAATAATTATACCAATCTACTGCTGTCATCTCTGTACTTTCTCTAAAATAATGGAGACCCACCAGTTACGATCACGAGAAAGATTTTGCCACTCAAGATACACAGTATATCTACTTGCCCACATCACTCACCTATGGTATATGCCATGGAAAGGTTTGGAGATAACTTCACTGTTATACTTGACATCTGCAAGGATAGGATTTGGAATGAAGAGATGTTCAGAAAATTGTCATCTTATCTGCTGTCTACCCTTTGCAATTGGGCAGCAGTTTTTTTGTTTTTATTTGGCTGTTTGTTGCATGAATGGTGGCAAGTATTTTTTTTTCATATTCCTCTACCAATTTAAGAGAGTCATGGGGCTCTGTTACATCACTTACCCTCCTTCTTTTATACATAAATGATTTCGTTGATCTTGATCACTATCCCAAAATTCTGATGATGATAGTATATTCCTTTCTTTCAACTTTTGAACAACATTTGACAAACCTTTCAGAATTCACACATCCCAAGTTTCAAAATCGTTTATATAGTCAGTGCCCTAAATACTGATCTCTATACCATTCTTCAAATGGGGTCATGACAAACATGATACTTTCAATGCTAAAAAAATACAATTCTGTCTTCATGCAAAAAAGATAACAGATTACCTTACCATACTATTACTAGCACTAGTAACTAAACAAGATCAGATTTCTCTTTGTAGGCAGATATTTTCTCTAGTCTTTCATGACAAACACCTCTAGCTTTCTTAACCTCCAAAAAATCTGGTATCTTTCTCTTCTTAAGAATTACTTTTTATCCGTCTAGATACTAACTGTAAAAATCTCACATTTCACCAATTTTAGAATATTGCTCTTTTAGCATTTGATTTGGTTGGTCCATTTATTGGCACAAGGACAACAAAGGTCATACTGCCATAGCAAAGGAGCAGTACACAAGGCATTAATAAATAGTCAGGGATAAATTAGTAAATAATATGTATATATAAAAATTAAGTTAAGCAATATAGTATTTATATATAAATAAAATTTATAATCAAATGTGTTTGTATAAATTAATTCTTTATAAAAAATGTCATGCAATACGTCTGAGTCTGATAACATCCTCCTGAGTGTACATGGTTTGGGCTAGACAGGCAAAAATTTCATTCTTCTCGCATGTGAAGTGCTGGCACTCCACCAGAATATGACAAACGATAAGACGTGTTGCATTTTACACACATAAGGGGATCATTAGCTCTCAGTAAATAAGAATGTGTGAGAAGACTAACCTATGCAGAACCTCCTCTCTCCTGTTTCTATGTTGACTAGACTGCCAATGCTTAATTTTAGGTTTAATATGTATTGCTGTGTTAATAAGATGCAATCTGTTTAACAGTGCTTCCTGCCATTGTGTAATTAGCTTGATTTCAAACTGTTTGTAGTCTGTATATTGTCAAATAGTATGTGGAGAAAGTATGAGCTGATATAGCAGCTGCATCTGCAGTCTCATTTCCCTTAATTCCAATGTGGCTGGGAATCCAGCACAACCAAACACCAAAAATTGAGTCTTCATTTTGTACAACAGGTGTAACACCTCACATAGCACTGGATGATTATTATACAGGGGATGATATAGCCTGTAAAGAACTCAACGAGTCTATATAAATTACACATTTTTGGTAGTAGTTTTCTTTTATATGCAGAAGTATGAGCTGAATGGCATGCACCTCTGCTGTGTAATTACTGCAATGAGATGGGATCTGGTTAGAGATAAGTAATGTCAGGAAACACAGCTCTCAGTTCTCGAACCATCAATATACATGGGAAAGAAATCTCAAGGTGGGCTGCTCTGTGTGCATTAAACAATTGCAGGTAGACAGCTGATGGAGTATAGAACTTCTATAGTTGACAAAGTGAAAGGTTGCAGGATGGAGTGCAAACCCATGATGGAGGGATGCAGTTATGTTTGGTGCAGGCAATATTGTCAACATTCATTCCAACAGCTTGCATAATCTCTTTAACAGACATATCAAAGGGCTTAAGAGATAACCATTTGTCTAAGAGATATAGCCAGTTCATTTGCTTCAACATAAAGATGAGTGGGCAATGTGCAAAAAGCACTAGTAGCTATCTGTATATCCTGATGATAAATGGGATCCAACCATTGCAGGTTATTCTGCCTTGCAGAACCATAGATTTGAGACTCATAATCTAACTTCGAATGTATAAGTGCAAGATAAACTTTTATGTATTTATATTTTTTTATACCCAAGATGGGTGTTCTTTTTTCCTCATTTAATACTCTGCACTGCAAACCCTAGGTTGAAAAGTAACTTTTGCTGTTGTTTCCTTTATATATGTGAAATATAAATGGTAAAATCAACTTTAATGAAGCCTTTCTTCTGTGAAAAAAAAAACAGTTTGCAAAAAAGTAAAAAGCAGAATTTGAAGCCAAAAAAGTTATAAAGGAAACTAAATAAAAATTTTAAATTTTTATGAGAAATTTTATTAGCAGGTGGTTAAAAAAAATTAGTCTCATTCTGTTATTTTCAAGCTTTCACTCTAGACATCCTTATCTCCAAATGTTAGAGGTCCTCTTTATTACTGCAGCAATACATTCAATGGACAAAACATTAGAGATATGGATGATGTCTCTGTACTTATTCCTCCTCCTCATATGTATATCAGGCCTAGTGGCCTGTTATGTTTGTATTAGATATGGCCTATTACGATTTGAAACCACAACCGCCTTGAGGATAAGATGGTTAGCTCTATGCCTCCTGGGGTGTCCCATGTCCATAGATGCGTGTGCTCACAGAGCCAGTTTATCTGTTCTGGGGAATGAAAAATCCAAGTTTCCAGGTGAAAAAACCTCCTACCTCTGTATGAGACCGGCTAACTCACTTTTAGTCAAAAGAGACAGATAAAGGTTCCTCACGTCTTGGACGGGAATTGAAACCGGGTCTTTCCGACCAAAGGGCTTCTAAACCGACTTCTATATCTATACCGACTGAGCTACGGAGGCTCTCTGTACCTAATTCAGTGATATAATAAAATGACTCGTTTTTCTTGCATATGCAGTATGCTGTTGGGGAGCATGTGTTGTTCACTATATAGAAGTAGTGGCCAACTAAGTATCCTTTTGGAGCCAAAAGATTCTGGTAAGACTTAGAAGCGCTGCAACCTTTCACCGATGCGATGGTATGGGATAAGTGAGTGTGCGCATTGCAAGTTGTAACAAGCTTATTAAGAAAATGGACACAAGGAAGGCCTCTACTAGAAATAACATAAACATTATTTAATGTGTTTTGAATTAAATTTTTTTATTGCAGTAATTTTTATTAACTCTGTTTTTTCTCTCTCTCACTCTTTTTTTTTTATTTTGTTCTTCTTTTTTGTTGTCTCCTCTTTTTTGTTTATTTTTTCCTGGTAGATCGTGAAGAGCCACACGACGCATGGATGAAAGCTGCATGCAGCTCGCAAGCCAAATTATGGCCACCCCTGCTATATAGGAACAGCTGCTTCCAGTTTTCAGACAGTATACATGTAGGGAGTAAAAATTTATCTATTCCTAACTGAAAATGAATCCTTCTATATTCTATAAGAAGAATGCATGTAATGAAAGCCAACAAACTAGAAACATGTGGGAAATCCACATGTTCTAGTGATGAGTTTCCTGAGGTGCTGTCAAAAAACGCATCTCATGAAGTTTGAATTTTCGAATGTAGTGAATAAATCAGACGATTTCAATTGGGTATTGTATTCACAGACTAATTTCTCATCTGATAAGGAAGATATTTCACAAAGTAAGGTTTCTGAATTTTCAGTTTCAAACGAATGGAATCTGGTAAGTAATGTGGCAGTACCGGTTCAGGAATACAGTAACGATGAGCTGCTTTTAGCACTCTAATGCCGAAAATCCATCTGCAGCATACTCTGCATTTCTAACTGATGACCTAATGGAATTTATGGTAAGAGAAACTAACAGATATGCAGGTCAGTACTTATTTACAACTCAGAATTGTGAAATTAAGAACAAAACTATCTATGTATATATTACTACTATGTAAAAAAAAAAAAAAAAAAAAAAAAAAAAAAAAAAAAAAAAAAAAACCTTGATCATTAGTAAATAAAAGAATTATCAGAAAATAAAGTAAAAAAAAAAAAAAAAAAAAAAATATATATATATATATATATATATATATATATATAAAGAAAGAAATACATATAACAAGCACAATAAACTGTACAAGATGATTTGCTCCTCAATCAACCCACACATATTCTTGCACATCCACCTGAATCACCTGATCAGCATTCTTAGAAAATAGGATAAGCCCATCCCTATAATTATTTACTGAGCTAGCAATGTATACAGTCAATGTTTCTTATTAGTTAGTGATTTATATTTTGCAAGCAAATCCTTTTCCATCTATGAACAGATGAAAAAGGATTTGTTTTTATTCATAATTATTTTTTTGAAAAATTATGCCCATCGTAAATGCAAATATGAAAGTCTAGAGTTTATAGGATCGCATATTCTTCACTTCACTCCCAGATACTTGCAACACAAGCATACATATGATATCATGGATGTACATTATTCATAATTAATTTTACAGTACAGAAAGTATTTTCATTCATGCCTATTCTTTCTCTTCCTTATATTTGCTACTCTTTACATCTTTTAGTAACTAATGATCAAATATATCATTCTCTTTAATTATTGTTTTTTAAATATATTCTGAAAAGAACATTCCCATCCCTGCTATGTGGGATTAGTTACAATCGAAGAAATGGTCACGAAAAGTGGCACATCCAGTGACAACACGCAGGAATAGTAGAAAAATAAAAGGAAAGAAACCACCAGAAAGACATGCATAGAAAACATTTAAATATTGCCAGCCAAGCTATTTAAATTTCTTACAGAAGTTTCAATAGCTTGGCTGGCAATAGACTGGAAAGTTATTGTTCATGGTAGCCAAATCATGTGTTTTTTCATTCAAATGACTAGTACATTCTTTAAAAGACAAAATGAAGATACTACAATTGGGAAGACAGAGCAGTATTAAAATGTTTAAAGCATTTTAAATGCTACATATTTTTCTTTGTATAGAGAAAACTATCAGTGGATAATTTTTTTCTTCCCTTCCCCCCATAACCATATGTAATTTAATCATTAACACGTTTTGAAGCATCCACTTCCTCCATGTGTTCAGACAACGACCAAGAATAGTCGAAACGGACCGCACCCCATCAACCCTCTTCATCCCCCCCCTCTAAAAATCAGTTGCTGTTTTCAACCCCTTTCACCCTTTCCCACCTCATATAAATATAAAAAACGCTCTGCCCATCCCTTATAATATATATGTATAGATATGTTATTCAAAAAAAACCAGGGTTTTTTCCATTTGTTATTTCAATTCTCCCACTTGCCAAAATCCCCCACACACACACAATTGTTTGGACAATGCGAAAGAAGAAGAGCCATAACACCCAGAAAAAGGTATGTGCAAATTTCTTGTCCTCTATGCAACATATATTTATTGATAAATATACATCTACAATGCCCTAAGAATCTGTGAGAAAAGAGCCAATGGCATTTAAACTGGGACACTCCTTAACAGAAGCAGGCAAATAGCCGTAAATATAATAGTATACAGAAATTTTGTAAAAAAAAAAAATCTGTATCAATCTTTATGTGGGATGTATCCAATCTGGGGCTGCCGTCCTTGCTGTCATAACTTACATCCATATACCAGTAAAATATTTATTTCTGATGAGCAGTATAAAGCACAGGATAGAAGGATGACCAGTATGGTAAGAAAGGCAAAATCAGAGTATGAGAGGAGCTTAGCTTACTAGAATTAGAATACTAAAATGTGCATGATATCTATTACTGATAACACAAAAGAGCTATTGACAAAAAAAAAAATAAATAAAAAAAAATAAATAAATAAAAATAAAATAATAATAATAAGTGTAGAATTCACAAAAGGGCGGATGAATTCAGCAATGATTGGAAATTATTTACATATATATTACTATGCAAAATTCATGTATGCTGATCATCAGTGAATAAAAGCAAATTCTTAAAAACCAAGCAAAATATAAATAAAAATGGAAATAAATACATATAATAAGCACAAAAAATTTTACAAGATGATCTGCTGTTCCATCAACGAACATGTATTCCTGCCACCCTAGATGAATTGCCCCCCTCCCCGTAGATATCTGTTGAGCTACCAAATGTATACAGCTGCTGTTTATTATTGGTTAGGTATTTATATTTTTCAAACAAATATCTTTCACTCTCCTCATAATTTTTTTTTAAATTATGTTTAGAGTTTATAGATCGCATGTTATTCGCTCCACCCAGCAACTAATATGACATGCATGTATCACATGTTAATTATTAATAATTTGTTTCCAGTAATAAAAATATTTCTATTCAATACCTGTTCTTTCTCTACCTTATATTTCATATTCTCACATGATTCATTAATGATGGTTCACTATTTACACCTTTTAGTAATCAACCAAATATGGCTTTCTCCTTAATAATAGCTTTCTAATACACAGTGAAACAAAACATTAGTTTTTCCCTCCCCTCCACATGCAAATTTGGTTACAATTGAAGAACTACCATGATATAAGGCATGTCTGCAGATATTCAAGGACATAATTGTCATATGGCACAGTGTTTTCTAATTGCAATCCTGATCCAGATGGTTAGGATTGCAGCGAGGAGAGTCCAGATCGTCTTGACATGAACATGTTATGTGGCAAAGTATAAGGTTATGCATTTTGAGTGACAAGATTACTATATATGTACCATATTGATGGAACTGTACTCCAGGAAATAGATAAAGCCATGGATTTGGGAGTGTTAGTAAATAGAGAGAGAGTTGGGGCATACTGCAAAATTGGCTGAACAGCTCATCAGATTACTTGGTTAGTGAAAAACACTCTGGTGAGCAGACCTTTTTATAGGGCCTTGGTAAGAACCCAACTTGACTGCTGTGCACTGATCTGGTCACCTGGGTTTCTTGGGGTGAGGAGGAGATGGAGAGAATCTAGAGATGTGTGACCAATATGGTGGCAGGAACTCTATGGAATATACCTTATGAGGATAGGTTGAAGATTTGTGAGTTACAGAAACTGTTTGAAAGGCAGAAAAGGGATGATATAATTGAGACATACAAATTACTGAAGAGTGTTTACAGAATTAATACAGAAGAAATTTTTCAGAATAGGTCTGGTGGTGGTGTGGGAGAACTAGAGGCCATCCCTGGAAATTGACAATAGTATGAAGACTAGATTTTTTGCTTGGAGAGTGGTGAATGAGTGTGATAGTTTGCTGTGAACTCATTCACATTCATGCCATGAATGTGAATGAGTTCACAGCAAATTATGATAAATAATCAAGAAAAGATTTGATAGTGTTGGCATAACATTTAGTGCAGTTTTTCAAACTTTTCCCAGCAACCAATAATATAAAATACATTTAATCTCTTTACCCAGCACATACAGAAGCAATATTCGAGGGAAATGAGGCAGTACACTACCAGGCAATTCAGAGCAAAAGGTGGAGCAAGACCCAAGTCCTTTGCTGCATTCCAAAAATGAAGGTTTTGCACTCTTAAGTTTCTACCTTGTCCAGATCTCAAGAGAACCAACCAATTAAAAAAAAAGCTGTTAGGTCAGAGAAACCCTTATCAAAGGCATTAATAAAATATAAATATAAGGATGCCTGGAGAGCACTTGTGTCTTTTAAGTAGAACAAACTAAGACAACTCCGATGCCACTCTCTGGTCAAATTTTCAAAGCTTCTTTCAAAATTTCTACACATATCCTGATTTAAATAAGGCTGGATCTTTAATATCTCCTTTTTCATTTTAATTAGTTTAATATCAAAAGGCCTATAAATATTAAGATGATAAGAACAGATACTACACCT
The DNA here is from genome assembly GCF_054136105.1 of Typopeltis vanoorti. Taxonomy (NCBI): domain Eukaryota; kingdom Metazoa; phylum Arthropoda; class Arachnida; order Uropygi; family Thelyphonidae; genus Typopeltis; species Typopeltis vanoorti. The sequence goes on from NC_143553.1 coordinate 85,006,586, forward strand.
TCATGATATCCAAAAGGCTGAGAAGCAAAAAAGTGTAGTATTTGTTCTTTTGTTTTTGAAAGGCAGCAAAGTGCATTGCAGCTTACTCCACCTTGACAGCATAGTGCCCTGGTGTTGTATTACCTCTAGGGCAGTGTTTCTCAAACTTCAGATATCAGTGTACTCCTCCTTAAATTTTCATTATTACCAAGCCCCCCCTAATCAAAATAATAATAAATAAATAAAAACATATATTTCATTGTGAATGTCTATTTTATTTGAATTTAGATGTACATGTAAGCAAAAATATATGATTTATTTTTAATAGAACAAAATTCATAAAGATACTACAAATTTTTACTTAATTTAAATCATTTATCATCAATGAGAGAAGTGAAATTGATCTTATGGTGGGATACAATTTCAACACAATTTGGCTCTATAGTTGTTAATTTCAATCTCAGATGTGACTCGACATCTATAATGCAATTCCTCTTCTTCGTCTTAATATCTACAAGGGCCGAAAATCCAACTTTTGCATAGATATGAACTTGGAAATGGAAAAATGAATCTTAGAGCTTTATCTGTTAATTCAGGAAATTCATTCTGTATTTGTAGCCAAAATGATGATAACGTATTTTCGTTGTATTTATTTTTTAGGAAACCATCAGAAGCTAGTTCTAAATTGTTCTAAATTTATTTTGAAAAAATTCTACAGGTTTGTCCTTGTATTCATTATGTTTTGATTAAAAATGGCAATGTAAATTAGATGGTTTCATGTTTTCATTTATTAAAATTTCACCACAAATGACACCTTCCATTAAGTGTCATTTGTGGTGAAACTTGCAAGTAACTCATATCGTACTTTTACAAAGTTTTTTCATCTTCCTATTCAGTTCTTTAGAGATGTCAGACAACACACCCTTATCAATTTCATTTGATCCAGATACAAACAATATCAACATTTTCCTGTTGCTTACAGCTACTTGTATCTGCTATACTGCTGTGTTTTGTGCGTTTTATAAATCCAGTCTTTAGCCAATGATCCATACTTAAAAAATTACAATATTTATCATAGGTATTATAACTTCTGTACATTATTAAAGTAATTACCATATTTTTCCGTGTATAAGACGATGCTGGGGGCCGTATTATACATGGGGGGGGGGTTCACTCTCACTCCATCAGTGAGAAATGAAACACACACATGAATCTGAAACAACAGTTTCATAAAACAATTCATGTCCTTACTGCATATAATAAAGTAAAAAGAAAAGCATAGCAAATTTAGTAACAAACATGAATTTTATGATTTAATTTTGTTATAATTTAAATACTACACTGAAAAAAAAAAAAAAAAAAAAAAAAAAAAAAAAAAAAAAAAAAAAAAAAAGGAATTTTATTTTATTCCACAGGTGCACTTGCAATAAAACATAGGATTTATTTTAATTCATAGGAATAAACAGAGTGTGGTTTTCACTACACCTATTTTTTCAGAAGACGAATGAAAATGTCCTTGTATAGTGCTAAATATCCCTTCTCCAACAGACATTACACTGCAAATGCAAGCAAAATAAGTAGCTTTATTGTACCACTACACACAGTACAGACACAATTGGAGTCTATGCATGTATAATGATAAACAACTCTCTCCTCTCACAGATACTATACATAACCCATTAAGACAATACTAATTTTACAATTAAAATTTAATCAAAAACATTGAAACTGCTGTGCAACCACAGAAGCGAGAGCAGTCGCTGGCAGATTGCCAAAAAGAGTCAATTCATGTTGAAGGGGAGAAAGGAATCAGGCAATGTACGAATTAGTCACCAACATGCAAAATCACGTGCTTTATATGTAACATTTTCCAACTGTTATACAAGCAAAATAGTTACCAATTTAAAAACTAGAATTTTCATAAAAGAAAGCTAATTTTCCGACATATAATAATATACACTCATCCCACGAAACGCATTGATTACCCTATTATCGGAATGGATTCGCCTTCTTCTGCCATGCGCAGAAGTGTCGAGGGGGGTCTCGCATCTATGGGCAAAGTAGCATGTCATATGTATTTAAAACTCTTTGTAAAAATGCACATGCTCAATACAGAAGTGACATAATATACCGCTGAGGGAGTTCCCTTTCGAAAGGAAACACACTGCCCAAATGTGAATGTTGAATGTGTTAAAGCTATGAAATCTATGCAAGATGTACTCTGATATTTTCTATTATATTTCACTAAAAAAAAAAAAAAAAAAAAAAAAAAAAATGCTGGTCGTGACCAACCAAACTGATTTCATGGCTCAATTGGTTGCGACCTGCTGTTTAAAGAAATGGTTTAGGGCCTCCGTCAATGAGTCTAAAGACTCCACGGCATTGACATATAATAATAATAAAACCTCTACTTATTAATTTTCATATATTAATATTTTAGAGTATATAATATATTTACAAAAAAATTTTTTTTTTTAAATCAGCTAATGCCTATTTGTTCCCGTATAGGGAGTAGGCGGGGCCGTTTACCCTATCTAACTTTTGGAGACTGAGTGGGCAGTTCAATCTCCACTGGTAGCCAATCAGAGAGAGATAGCTGGCCCAAGGCTATCACTTGGGCCAGCTATCTCTCTCTGATTGACTACCAGTGGAGATTGAACTGCCCACTCATGCCCAGTATAATATATAGGAATACCTAATATCCACTAATTTCCTAACAAGTGCTTTCATGTTATGTGTAAAATAAAATTTAATTTTATTATTATTATCAACAGACTTCTTCCATGGAGTCAGAGATTCATCATGAGGTCCAACTCTCACATGCACAACTCATTGTACCTCGGCATAAATGCATTCACTGCCACTGCACTCACCACACTCTCAGACAATGCATTCCAATCACCCACTAATATCCATGCAAAAAAATCGACTCCTCACCGCTTGCTCATACCCACCTTATACAGCTTCCAGGGATGGCCTCTTATTCTCCCCATCTCTAGATATTCTATGAAAAATCTCATCCACACTAATCTGGTAATTGCCTCTTACCAACTGATATGTCTTGATCATATGTCTCCCTTCTATCCACTAGGCTCTGTAATTTGCATTCTCTCAATCTTTTTTTTGTATTGCACATTCCAGAGACCAGAAACCAACTTAGTCAATCTGGACCCTCTCCAACATCCCATCATGCTTTTGAAAAACCTATGCGGCCTGATCAAAATCTTGTACAATGGAATCAAAACATCCTTACTTCTCAGTGTTCTCTGCATCATTCCCATTATCTGCTGTGTTGTCCTCACAATTTTAGCAAAACATCCACGAAATTTCAAGTCTGTATCTATCATAAACCCCGGATCTTTCATCACCTCCACCTCCTCTAATATCCCCACCAATCCTATGCTCTGCATCCCTTCTTTTCTTCCCAAATTTTAAAACCATATACTTTGCAACATTATATCCTCCTGCTAAGAATAGCATCTGTAAGTGGTCCAACAAATTTCAAGAGACTGGTTGCATCTGTAAAGGGAAGAGTCTCAGCTGACCACATGAGTGACAAAACAGTTGATTATGTTTGAAGTCTGATGAAGCCATCACGACAGTGCGGCCATAAGCAAAACTTACCACAGAAAACAGTGTGGCGAATTCTAAGGAAACACCTTTACACTTACTGCAGGCTATTACACCAAATGATAAGCTAGCCTGCTTCTCTTTTTGCTCAGACATTATGGCCCACATCGAAGAGGATGAAATATTCATGTCAAGAATGTGTTTCAGTGATAAAGCCACAATTCATGCCAGGAAAAGTGAACCGACAAAATATCCATGTATCGGGTTCTGAAACCACACATACAGCTGTTGAACATGTCAAGGGACAGCTCACAGGTAAATGTGTTTTGTGCATTGACAGAAGATAAAGTTATGGACCTTTCATGTTTGCTGAAAAAAATGTAACTGGAATTGTACTGTGACATGTTGGAGATATGACTATTGCCACAACTTCTGAATGTCAGACCCAATACTGTCTTTCAGCAAGATGGAGCACAGCCACATATTCATTACAAAGTCATGTCCCTTTTGGACATCCAACTTACTGGCAGATGGATAGGCTGAATGGGTCTGCACAGTCACCAGACCTTATGCCCCTAGACTTTTTCTTCTGGAGGTATGTAAAGGACAAAGTTTATGCCACCTTTGTCACAAAACTTGCTTGATCTGAAGGATCGCATCGCAGAACTTTTAGAAACAATTGATTGCCAGATGTTGGTTTCTATGTGGCAAGAAGTCACATATCGTTTTGACATGTGCCATGTGACACATTGAACTTTCATAAATCAGATTACTATTACAACTAATGCAAGTTTCGTATTATTGTGTTCAATAAATGTTCTAATCGCTCATGTCATTTTGACTCACCATGTATATACAATATAAATATCATATATAATTTGAAATAATTTCGAATTGCATTTGAGATTTTTGATATCATAAAGATATTTCACAAATGCTAATTTTACAAATAAAATCTTACTGAAAAAGTTGCAATTAATGCCATTATAAGCTTTGTGAAAGTGTGTGCCCATCCTATGTGGAAGTGACAAAAGCTAATTCCCACTGATGGTTTCAGTATGTCTGGACATAGCCTAGCATGACCATGTTAATTTGACCTACTTTGTAAAACAGCTATTTGAACAAAACTTTCTCTAAACATGTAAATTTGATATCCATTTAAGTGCAATCCACCAGTCATATTCCTTCATTTAATACATCTAAAAACTGAACACCATTCTTCCTAAACAACACTGATTCATATGTAATCTGATCTTTCTTTTTCAATTCATCATACCATCATTCAATGACTAACAAACTTTACCCTCTCTCTCTCATTCTTCTTTTTCACTTTTTCCAGTAACTCTTTCATTCTTCTTACATTCTAAACACTTATCATCTTTTAAATCATGGCCTACTTACAGCTAAGTAATCTGGCTTTTCATAAACTTTGTTTTGCTAGTATATGATGGTTAATCTCTTCTATGTAGTCTGCAAATCTGTCAACTGTGTGTGTGTGTGTGTGTGTGTGTGTGCAAGCATGTGGTTTGCCTGTTTAGAGGAAAATCACTGTCAGCTCTGTCTAAGATTGCCAGAATAAAGTTCAATAAAGTGGGACTTGAAACAAAGTTGCTTTCTCAAAGAAGTGATGCATGGTAAGACTACTTGGCTACAGTGATATGTTTCTTTTAAAAGATTTATAAATAAATGTAATGGTTTAAAGTTTTCTATATACATTCTATATTTAGATTGACTGTCTTTTGTATGTCATGAATTTTGCACAAACCTAGTGTGAAAGTTACTAGCAGGTATGGCAGAAATTCTGATTTTTAAAAAATATTTTTGGATCCATAATAAATGTGCATAGTTAAAATTTATTATATCTGAGCTAAAGCACTGAACAAGCAATAATAAATGTAGATTATGATCCATTCTTTGGGTTAAAAACTTATTATGACAAAATTATGGATAATACTAATATGCTAGAGGTAATAATTTTATCACAAACCAAAATAATTACTTGACATTTCAATTTTCATATTAAAGTCATTATCATCAGTAGTAATACACACACAGGGGCATGCCAAGGGTATTTGCTGCCCAGGTGCAAACTTTTATCGGCCGCCCCTAATTTCCCTAATACTGCATTGTATAATCCAAATTAGATATTAGCTACATAAAATGCCGCCTGGGTGCGGTATATATCCCTTGCACCCTCGGGTTGGCGTGGCCCTGTACACACACACGTACACACACACACGTACACACACACACAAAGAAACAAGCTACATTATATAACACACTAACATATCAAAGTATAATTAATTTAGTCAACTGCTAAGCCTATCAGTCTCACATCTGGTGAGGAGAAAAAAAATGTACATAAACCCACCCACATATATAACACTACAAAAAAAGTTAGTCCAGTTCGTTATGCTATTCCAACACACACACAAATATTTTACTAATATTATTTCTCACCTTGTGGAGGGCCAACAGTAAGTGTAACAGAATATCCTGAATCCTTGATCAGATTTACAATATCACCATGGTGCATACTTAAAATACTAATACCACTAACTGCAAGAATTCTATCCCCTACATGTAACTGTCCACATCGGTCAGCTGGACTTCCTTCTATAATGCGACCTGATAGAGAAAATATAAATTAACCTTACTACACTGAAAAGATAAATTTATCATATATATTTTATTAACTGGCATAAAATAGCTTGAATAAGATTATCATTTATCTTAATTAACCAAATATTTCATAAGAGATTAAATCAAGCAATCACCTATTGTGGAACCTGCTCTGCTAACAGACGAAATAATAACAAATCCAAACCCTTCATTCTCTTTCCTTGTTACTGTTACATCATATGGATAAATACTTTCTGTTGACCTGGTGTGATAAGCAGAATCTGGAAAAGAGAGAGAGAGAGAGATGGATAAACACCACAATTCATGTCAAATCCCTCCTTTTTTACACAAAAATGCACATTAGCTAATAGTATTTTACTAACACATCCTTGTTAGCAAAGGACTACATGGGATTTAAACATTATAATATGATAGTGATTATTCTAATTTTTAAAAGAGAATGATTCAAAATCTAAAAAGGCACTGATTGGTATATTATGCTTTTAGAATGGCATAATCATGTTTAAATTCTGAAGAACAGTTTGACCCTTAATTGTGTAGACAGAAGAATTCAATTTGTCAGGATGTTTTCCTATAAATGCTTTGTTAAAAAATCAGCATGCTTTATATGAAATCCAAGTCTCATTTTGTAATTTGGTGGAGGCAATATCAGAATGTATTCCAAGGTCAAGAGGATAAATAGAGCAGGTGTGAAATGGATGAATCAAGAGCATGCATCCAGGTATGCAACCTGGAAGAAGTACAAGATGAGTGGTCATAACAACTAGTTGCATGAGAAGTACAAAGAGTAGGCAAGGAAGGCGACTTGTTTGATCAGGGTAGCAAAAGTGCAGTATGAGCTAATGTGGCTAAAAAATCCTATGGCATTTTTTCAATATGTGGCCAGTAGAAGAAAGAATGATTATGAAAGGATGGTACCGATTGGTGAAATGGAGGAAAGATAACCACTGCAGAGGACATAGTGAGGTATTTAATGAGCAATTTATAAAGATATTTCGTTCTTGTGAATGTGACATCATGCAGAACTTGAATGCAGTGGGAAAGGAGGAGGAGGAACTGTTAATAAGTGAGCAGGAGATATATGAAGAATTTAATAAATTTGATGTAAATAAGGCTGTAGGACTTGATGCTATTTCACCATGTGTTTTGAGGGAATGTTCCAGGGAGTTAACAACAGATTTTACATATCTTTTTAACGAGTCTTGCATTGGACCAAGTTCCAAAGGAGTGGAAAGAGGATAATATTTTTCCTCATAAGGGAGGTGATAAGACTAAGGGTTTGAATTATAGGCCAGTCTGTATTTCAGGAATTGTGGTTAAATTGTTAGAGAGATTCAGAACTGGGTTAACAACAGAAAAATACTCTTTGGTGGCCAGCATGGGTTTGTTAAAGGAAGATAGTGTTTTAGTGATCTGCTTGCTTATTATAATAAGATGACAAATGCATTGGATAAGGGTGATGCATACACAGTGGTATATTTAGATTTTGCAAAGGCCTTTGGTAAATTGGTGTGCTGGATTGGAGATTGGTTGTCTGATAGGTATCAGCAAGTTGTCTATGGAGGAACAATATTCCAGAAGAGGAAAGTAATGTACCCCTTTATATTTTGGGTCCACTCTCTCTCTCTCTCTCTCTGTGTGTGTGTGTGTGTGTGGATATTGGGAGAAGTCTGAATGGTGATATACAGCTGTTTGCAGATGATGCAAAGTTGGGGAGAGTTATCAGGAGTAGAGCAGATGCTGTGCTTTGCAAGAGGACTTGAATGCACTGGTTGAATGGGTAAATGAGTAGGGATGTTAATTCAATGTTGCAAAGTGTAAATTTAGGAAGCAGTGATGGGATGTAGAGTACACAATAGGTGGAAATATCTTGGAAGAGGAGATGAGAGATCTGGAAGTGATTGTGGACTAAAATTTTGGAGACATATTGCTAAAACTGTGAGGACAGCACAGTGGATAATGGGAATGATGTGGAGAGCCATGACTTGTAGAAGTAAGGATGTTAAATTTGATCAGGCCAAATATGGATTTCTGTGCACAGATTTGGTCACCTGGTTTTCAAAAAAAAAGATGATGTATTAGAAAAGGTCCAGAGATGCAATTTACAGAAACTGCTGGATAGAAGGAGGAGGAGGAGGAGGAGGAGAGGGAATATAAACAAGACATATAAGCAGTTAAGGAGTTATTACCAGATTAATGTGGGAGAGCTTTTACAAAGAGATCATCCCTGGAAATTGGATAAGGAGAGTTGTGAGTGATTAGAATGCATTGCCTGAGAGTGTGGTGAGCACAGAGACAGTGAACATATTTAAGGCTACGTATGATAAACTGTGTGGGTAACAGTGGGACCTTCCACGACAAATCTTTTGACTCCATGGAAGTTTAATAATAATAATTACTTTATTATTAGAAAATTCATTTATTCCATTCTTTTGTGACATGTGACTAAAAAAAACCTAGACTTCTGTTAAAAAAAAAATTGGTTTATTTATTTCAAAAGATGCTTACATTTTAATCTGGATGCCAACTGCATTCCCACTGACAATTTAGTTTCAGTTAATTCAAAGTTGAAAATACTGTAACTGGTCAGAAGAAAATACTTTTCTTTCCTAGATTTTTTTATTTTTTATTTTATTTTTTGTTCACTAAAACATTTTGCAAAGGTTGATCTCAAACTTTATAATTTTTAATGGATCAAACAAGTGCATATATGCTTATGCATTATCACACTGCTGTTTATTGTATACTAGCTACATTGACATTATAATTAATTTGTGTAAGAGAGTAAGTTGAAAACCCTGCACAGATCATTTTATTTTTACCTTTGTCATATAACCAATGTTGATATATTACTTGATTATCTTAATTAAATGTCTATAGCAGACCCAAGGCCTATTGTTAGGGATGAGATATCCCCCCCCCCTAAATTCAGGATAATATGCAAAATTAAAAACATAAAAGACTTTTGTGGTTGAGATACAATTTTTCCAGTTTTTTGCTACCCATCAAACTTGCTGCTAGGCATTGCCTTAGTTGACTAGTGGATTACAATGGCCCTAACTAGACCTCTCATTGGTAGATGATTTTCAGCATCCAGTGAAATACCACTGCCTTCTGATTGCAGAAGAGAAGTTGCAACTAACATGTTTCTCCCACAAAGTAAGGATTCCTCCAAAAACAACACATCCATTTCATCAATACAACTGTTAATGATATACACCATCACTTACAAGCATCAAACCAACCTGCTATTCCGAACAGAATCTCAACTGCGCCTTACATGACTACAATCCAATCCAGCTATGCCAGCCACATCTTGCAGGATGCTTTAGATAAAAGGAAGGGACACGTAATTTTGTCAAAGTAGACATTCCTTGCCAAAGGTTATCAAATCTGGAATCCCTACTTTTTAATATGTGCTGGCTTGAGATTTCTTTACCTAACTTTATAGCTTTCATTTGCTTCCTTTACCATCCTCCTGATTCAGACAATGCTGCTAATTTTGAATACTTATGTCTAAAAGTTAATTTCATACAGTCTAATTGACCCATATTGTTAGATTATCTTTCTTAGTGTTCTTAACATAAGCTGGTTCCCCTTCTCCAACCTTACAGATTAAATGACTCAACAGGAAGGGAAGTTGAGTTATTTGGTGCCAATCATGATGTAACACAAATGCTTAACCTGCAAACAAGAATATCAAAGACCATCCTTGTCATTCTTCGAACACACTGCATTTCCCCCCCCTTTTACTAGCTCTCTCTCCAAATATCTGGTCTCCTTTTGGCAACTCTGACTATAATCTTATCACATGGATCTACTCCCAGCTAATCTCAGCCTCATATCCTATGGCACTAAACTGGTGCTAAGTCAGATGATTTCTGCGATGTCTACACATCTCTTCCAATCATTCATCATCATGCATATCAAGGATTTAGACCTAGCATGGCCTGTTCCAGCCTTAGAAGTCATCGTTGAATCGTTTAAGAGGATGTCCTGGTTTTCTTTTTCCTAATGGCTTGTACTTTAAGGATTGTTTTGGTACTCTTTCTGTTTTCATTCTTTGAATGTGTTCCATCCATTTATGTTTATATTTTTTAATTTTTTTCTATTACTGGTTCTTGGTTTAATTCTTTCATAATTTCTTCATTTCTTTTGTGATCAAATAGGGTATACTTTGCAGTTTTTCTCATAAACTTTATTTCTGCTGTTATTAATCTTTGTTTATCTTTTTGTTTTATTGTCCAGATTTTGCTTCCATACATTAAGACTGGTAGGACTAATGTATTGTATACTTTAGTCTGGTTTGCTTTTAAACTAGGTTTGGTTTAAATATAGAGTTAATTACACCTGCTATTTTAAAAATATTTTGCAATTTTTATGTTTATATCTTTTTCATTTTCATATGTGATCATACATCCTAGGTAGTTAAATGAATTCACCTGTTCTAAGATCTTGTTATCTATTACTATTTTAGTTCTTGCTGGATCTTTCCTTTAAAAGCCATAGTTTTTGTTTGATTTTTGTTTGATAGTTTGATTTTTCTGTTGATATTATCATACCATAATCTTTGGCTATCTCATTTAGATCTAAAATAACTTTCTTTAAGTTATCTTCAGAATTTGTAATTATTATTTGCTTGTCGGCAAAAAGGAGAGTATTTAAGTTCACTGTAGGAGAAAGTTTAATTCCTTGATGTAAATTTTTACTCCATTTTATTATTATTTCGTTTAAGTAGATATTAAAAAGAGTTGCTGAGAGGGGACATCCCTGTCGGACCCCTTGGTTTATCTCTCTCGTATATGATAGCTCGTGATTTAATCTTATTTGTATTTGATTATTTTCATATATACTTGTGATAGCTTTTAGGATATTATTTGGTATTTGTCTTTCTTTTAATATGTTAAATAATATGTTTCTTTTAACTTTGCCAAATGCATTTTCTAAGTCAATAAATGCAATATGTGTTTCTAAATTGTATTATCTTCTTTTCTCTATTATTAATTTTAAGCAAAAGGCCGGGTCTATACATGATTGTCCTTTTCGAAATCCATTCTGTAAAATAACATTTTCGGAATATTTCATTAGTTTGCTATTTAAGATTCTGCTATACATTTTGTAACAGGAATTTAGTATACTGATACCTCTATAGTTTTTCGGGTCATCTCTATTACCTTTTTTTAAAGATAGGAATTACAATTGCTTTTTTCCATTCTATTGGGGGGGGGGGGGATACCAGTTGAATAAATTTTATTAAAAAATAAAAGAGTCTTTCTTTGAATCTTGTTCCTGCGTATTTATATAGTTCTAAACATAGGCTGGTTCCCCTTCCAATCTCTGCCAATGTTCGCATTAATGTTTTTGCTCTTCTGATCCAAACACCTCTTAGGAAACTTTGGTATTCATAACAAACTGGATCCCTCATCTAAACTGACAGATGAAGTCAGAAGAGAAGCCAAATGATTTCCTATCGGTCATGCCAATCAGAATAATACCAGATAATCCTCATTATTCTTCCAATATACTAGCCTTTTCCTTAAGGAGCATTGCATTGCATTGCATTACTCAGCATTGCAACTCTGACAATAACCTTATCCAAGTCTCCTTTTCTACAGGTCAGCTTCTTCACAGCCAAACTCAGCCTCACCCTAAGGCACTACAACAGCACAAGTGGGATTTCTATATCTCTTTTCCATGGTATGACTGCTGTTTCTGCTCATTCTGATCCAAACACCTCTTTTGAGCAAATAACTGAAATAATTCTTACTAAAATGAGGACCTCCATTCGCTACTCCACAGCAAATCTCCAACTTTTATCCAAGCCCTGTTTCTTTACAAATGTGTCATTGCAGTCTATGATAAAAATTCAATATATATATTGAATTTTTGAATATATATATTTGAATATATTTGAATTTGAATATATATATTCAATGGCTCGAGTCAAAAACTTCACTATAGCCTACACTACAGCTCAAAACAACATCCTAATCAGACTTCTTAAGGACCAAATGCAGTAAGCTTGACTTCTGTTGAACTGGAAGATGAGTCATTTGGTCTCTCACTGAGAGACCAAATGACTCAAACTTCACCCCCCCCCCCCTCATTCTCATGCTACCATCATCCAAAGATAATGCAGATCTCTTGATATCAGTCTTTTTATCCATTAATAAAGACCATTAATGGATAAAAAGAATACATCAAGAAGAATTTAATATTCTTCTTGTTCTTCACCCACAGTCTATGTAGACCACTGGGACACTATAAAAGTGACAGTCTTAACATAACCTCTCCAGGTGTTTCTGTCTTGGGATCTCCTTAATAAGGTGGAGAACAAAGAATTAATCAATTTTCTAATATTATGTATCCAGGTGATTCTAGGTCACCGCTGATATTTTTTACAGCATTTTTCCTATAGTTAAATGATTTTTCCCAACAGATTTAAAATTCTATCCTCAGTTTTGCAAGTGACAGATCAAGTCATCTAGTAATATTTTAGGTCTAGCCATCAGAGCTGATTCTTATATATTTTATTTTTATTGGTGATACTTTCTTGTGTTCTGGCAATGGAATAAATTTTCCTTCAACTTCATCATTGGTTACCTGTGCCATGTATGTCATCTTCAAAAATTTTCTACAGCACTTCATCTCAAAAGCCAATAGTCTTTTCTCATCTTCCTTCAGCAATGTCCAACTCTTACATTTGTATACAGTAGATTCCAGTTAATTGAGGCAGCCATTTATTTGGCACAAATACCGAAGAACAGAAACAAATGAGGAATATAACCCAAAGTTGCTTCGCTTATTTGTACCACCTTGCCACTTTACTGAAACAGTGGCTATAGATGGTGCACATGTAGTAAATTGCATAGTGTTGTTGTCAGTCAGCACCGGTATGCAGAGAGGACGTGTGTATTTTGACAGTTTAATGACAGTAAATTTTACTTTTAATAGGGGCCTTATTAAAAATAAAATTTATTTACTTTTAATAAGGCCTCTGTCAAGATACCAAGGAAAGGTTAGCAGATAAAATCGCTTTACTTGACAAAATAAAAAGTCAACCGTCTAACACCAGTCATCAGCTGGCAGAGAGAACTGGTATTACAAAATCTACAATCTAGGTTTGTTAGGCCAGCAGGACAAAGTGTGAGAAGAATGGGCATCATGCGATGAACAACTGGGAAATTCCCAAAAACGGAAGCAAGAAGTCAAGGATCCAGATGTTGAGGAGGTTCTCAATCAATGGTTCTCTGTTGTAAGTGGATGAGGCATGCTTGTTAATAGTCAAATGTTAAAAACCAAATCAGAAGAGTTGACTAGAAAAGCTCGGCCATGTAAGCTTTAAAGCTACAGATGGTTGGTCATCACAATGGAAAACCAGACATGAAATAAAATTTAAGAAGACACACAGTGAGAAGGACAGTGCAGATACTGTGAACACTGAACAGTGGTAACCAACTAAATGACCCGAAATGCTGCAGAAGTTTAGTTCTGATGAAATCTATGATGATCACGAAACATGTTTGTTTTTCAGCAGCATTCTTTGTATTAACACATTTAAGAGAAATACAAAAAAAGAGGAACTGACAACGTGGAATTGCTTACACAGCTTATTTCAACAGCAGTCTTTTTTTTACTTCTTTGAGTGGATAACATTTTCAAAATGTGCGCATCTAATAATCATGTGAGTCAATTATAACAGATATTTTCAAAATAGTGATTTTTAGGATATTGTGCCAATTAGACTGGTACTTTATTTTTTTTTTTTTTATATAGCAGAAATAATGTGATATGTTCATAGAAATTACACAGAATAATCACTTAATGATTATTTCTGCCATTTGTGTACTACTACAGAAAGGAAAGCAATATGCAGTATGTAATGGTGCATTATGAGATTTAGCCAGGAAGAACAAATAGTATCAAATTTTTAGCATGCAGCAAGCAGTGTTTGTTATAAAATTTCTTCACCTAATAGAGCACACAAATGACAAAAATAGATCACAAATATAAATATGCCTAATCTTTGCTTCTGCTCTAGAGTCAAAATAAAACCAATATTGCATAATAACCAACAAATAACAAATGAGAGAGCCTGCAATGTAAACAATGCATTAATGAAAATGAAGAAACATTGCATAACTGCATACAGAGAGTTACTGTTATACAACTATTACATGCATGATACCATAATCTGTGTCAGTTTTACATAAATGAACAGGCAAAAATCTTTTATAACTGACTGCCATATGTCTTCTTCTTTGGAGTTATTATACTTATTAAAGTATAATTCCATAATTCCAAAGAAAAAGTAAAGAATTTAGAATTTTTAAGGTGCTATAGTTTTCTTAAAAAACAACAACAACGATGTCATGATTTTTTTCCTGTTATATTGCTCATTCCATGTTACACCAGTTTATAATACTTCTACAAATATAAAGAAGTGAAAGTGGAAGTGCTAAAAAACAAAAATGGATGAAATCCAGATGAGTAAGGCTTAAAACTTGGAAAAAAATCAAGATTTTGAAGGTGATATAAAAGGTAGATTAATGTGTACATATATCATTGGTGTATGTTAAGAAGGAATTCAATATGACTGTTCCTTTAAACAGAATACATTACTCTAAGACAGCATCCATGCAAGGTCTTAGAGTTATCAATTGCATTAAACTAAACAACCCCTATCAATACAACTATTTTTCAATATGTCAATATCAAAAGAAGAAATTAAATAAGCAGACAGCTTGAATCTGTACAAAATTTAGTTGTTTTGGTCTTTATGATATGTAATAAGACAGAAATATTTTCTCTTGATGAAATCAACACTGCGTAACAGCAGTTTAAATTTAGAGCTTAGAGTATGCATGGTTAAATGCTATGAATGGTCTGTACTGCTGTATGGTACAGAAACTTGGACCTTGAAGACAACATCAATAAAAAGACTTGAAGCCTTGGAGATGTGGTTATACAGATGAATGTTAAAAATCCCATGGACAGCAAAAACGTCCAATCAGGAAGTACTGGAACAAATGGGGAAATCATGTGAACTTTTAGATACCATAAAAAGAAGGAAATGAAAAATATAAGCTACTTCAATTGATTATAAAAGGGAAGATAAATGAAAGAAGAGGACAAGGAAGATGAAGAAAATCTTGGCTGGCAGACATCAGACAGTGGACTGGCATGAGCTCTGAGAGACTGCTTAGAGTAGCTGAGGATCGCTCAAAATTTGTCAAGGTGGTCGCTGACCTCCCATAGAATGGCACTCAAAGAAGAATAAGATAGATTTTGGTAGATAGTATTATAGAGTTAATTAAAATAATGCTGAATCACTCTCCTTACTTTTTTTATAAAATTATTCCCCTACTCCCCCACACTGCAAATTTAAATACTGCAATGAGATATATTTCTCTGCACTATATGAAGGTTATGTCTAACAGCTCGATGGAATGTAACAAAATATTTTATTATTAATTTTAAAAGTACTGATAACATATATAATTTTCACAGTCAACCAGGCAATTATTATCATGCATTTACCTACTTTTCTAATGTTATTTTAAGATGAAAATACATTTTTCTCACCTAGCGAAGTCATTCGCCGCCTTACTCCAAGTGTCACTCTTCCTTTTAAGGCAGCACTACCCATTAACTGCACCACATGATGATGTGATGTGTTTAATACTGATTGACTATCAACTGATACTATTTCATCTCCAGAGTGTAGCCTTCCATCAAGATCAGCTGCTCCACCAGGAACAATATGGCCAATAGAGACCTAACAACAAACTTTCAAGTTTAATGTCTCAAAACTGTAAATGAGTAACTGGAAGTGAAATTTCTGAATAATGAAAAAAGTTAATTAACCCCTTAACATACAAAGACGTCTGTGACACGTCTTTTGTTTATTGCACCAAAATTGATTTTGAATTTTGGTTTCACATATAAATACAACCGAATATAGACGCTAGACAATCTTGTGCCTATTTCCTTTCAGCCAAGAAAAGTTGCCAATGCTGAGAAAAGTTGTCAAATTCATCATTATTTTTCAAATAATGATGAATTTGATCCAGCAAATCACCCTCGCCCAAAAAATTTGCAGAAAATCAACCGCTTTCTGATTTTTAATTGGTACGTTAAGGGGTTAAATATGCGTTACTTCCTTTAAGTTTTTTTTTTTTTTTTAATTGCAAGTCAATTTTGTTGTAATGTGAAGAATCGTATTTTCAAAGTGGCTGCCGCCATCTTGAAAATATGATTGACATAAAGGTTGAATGGAAAACATTTCAATTACGCTGAAAAAAAAAAATTACATGCTGTTTACATTTTGCTGTTTTGATTTCCTCAGAACACTCAAAAATTATCTTATAATTTTTCCAGTATGCAGTATCTTATAGTTAAACAATTCCTTTTAAATTACCACAGAAAATGGAAATCGTATGTATATCACCTCAATATGATAAAAAATGAATTAAGAAGAAGGGCTATGATGGCAAACAATTCGATGCATAAGCTGTGTATGTAGAAGGAATTGATGTAAGTTTCTGGATGTGTGTGGAGTGAGTGCGAGGGAAGATTGGATTTGTATAAGAGAGATGGCCTACACTTGAATGCATTTGGTATCAGGAGTCTTGAAAAACTAACTGGTATGAGACCTAACTAACACACAGAGTTAGGGACACTAAATCATAATGGAAGGAATTGCGACAATATGTGTGTTAGAGCAATAATATTATGTAACTGTGTTAACGATAGGAATAGGTATTATAATGGTTTTGAGGAGAGAATGATTTTGACTTTGTGTTCATTCGGTTTGGACCATCAAATGTGTGCAAAAATGTCTATATATATAATGCACTAGAGAAGAAAAGTGATTTGCAAGTTGTCCAACTGTGCCAAACAGAATACAGACAAGAGTATACAAAAGAACATGCAGATAGCTTATTATGTCTGTATATGGATGCTAGGAGTATCAGAAACAAAAGAGTAGAGAATTGTTGCCTTCATTAATATACTGGGACCTAATATTGTAGACATTAGTGAGACCTGGGTATCAGAATCAGACATACTAACTGGCATTGAATGCAAAGGGTACAGTATTTCTAGGAAGAATAGAGGATAGGAGAAGAGGGGACATGCTGTTAATGATATCACATCACATGACTTGAATCCAGTTAAAGTTTAGACCTATTACTGCAATACTAGTAACAGTTTTTCATGTGACAATTAATTTCAAAGCCACCTGTTGTGAGGTGGAGTCTAACAAGATGAAATACATGGTGGAATGTTGTTAAAGACCTAAGGTATCAACTGCTAGTGATATAGAAATGCATCACCAAATAAATACGATGGGGTGTGAAAAGAGTAATCATAATGGAGGACTTTAATTATCTGAACATAGTTGGGTAGCAATAAAATCTCATGAGAAGAAGCATCTTGAAGCAGCATGTGACAGAAGGAACTCAAGGTCAAAGAGTGTTAGATTTGATTGTAGTGTCGGGGGGGGGGGGGGTAAGTTAAAGACATAACTATTCTGCCTCCAGTTGGTGACAGTGATCGTACAGTACTCACTTCTGAAGTGGCTAAGTTTACAAATGTTCTATTCAGAAAAGGTTATATGCTGAACTGCAAAGCAGGAAATAATGACCACCTGAGAAGTATAATGAGTTCACTGCAATGGGATTGGTTTCTGGATGGGAAGAATATCGAGAATATAATGCATAGGAAGCATTTAAAATGCTTAAATGATGCAATATCAGAATGTCGTCTGAGAGAGTTCAAAGAATAAATATGTGTAATCTTATTAAGCAAGACATCTGTAAGAAAATAATTATGTGGAAGGAATACCATATGCATGAAGATGATGTCAGTTATGAAAATTATAAGCAGCAGGATAGAAAAGTCAACTGTTGTATGGAAAACTGAGTCTGAGTATGAAAAGAAACTGGCTCTGCAAGCTAAACTAAAGATAAACCCAAAGAATTCTATCAACATGCTGCAAGTAAAAGAAAGAATGAATATGAAAGAATAACTCTACTGAATGCAGATGGTGGTGCAAGGGTGACAGATGCAGAAGAGGTTGTTCAACTAATGAGTGCCCATTTTGCTAAAAGCTATCAACCTAGTGTATGCAACACTGAGTTCAATGCTACCTCTTCACTGGATGAAGAAACTCAGGTGTATGAAGAGGAGGTATTAGAGCTGTTGCACAAACTGCTGATGAGATATCAGCAGAGGTGCTAAAAGAGTGTTCAGATGAACTGGCTATTCCTTTAACTAGACTATATGATTTGAGTCTCAGAACAGGGAAGATTCCTCAGGAGTGGAAAGAATGTATGGTAATCCCATTGTACAAGGGTGGTGCAATGACCAATGAATCCAACTATCAACCAATCAGTATCTTAGGAGTGGTGGTGGGCTCCCATTCAGAAATGGGTTGACAAAGAATCTCTACTCTGCTATGAACAGCATGGGTTTACTAAGGGAAGGTCGTGTTTCAGCAACTTGCTCACATTCTATAATAACGTTACCACTGAGTTAGAAAAGGGGAATGTAAACACCGTGGAAGACTGTTGCATAAATTGGAGAACATGGGATTGGATTATAAACTATTAGCATAGATAAGAGGATGGCTGACTGACAGATATCAAAAAGTCTGATAGAGGTGTAAATCTGCAAGATTCAAGTTAACTAGTGGAGTGCCTCAAGGATCAGTCCTTGGTCAATTTTTATTCAATCTGTGCATTAATGACATTGGGAAGGATTTGACATGCGACACAGCTATATGCTGATGATGTGAAGATAGGTAGGGTAATCAGGAGTGCTGCTGATAGGAAGTACTCACAGAATGATTTTTTTTGAATAGGCTGGAATTGTGGACATGTGAAAATGGCCATCACACTTTAGTGTGATTAGATATCAGTGTCGTATATTGGTGACATTGTCTATAATGGTGAGATTATGCTAGAAGAAACTGATAAAGCTAGGGATCTTGGAGTTTTAGCAGACAGTAAGTTGAAGGTCAAGGATCATACGGCAAAGATTGTAGATACAACTCGGAGAATAACTGCAAAGCTGAAATGAACCTTGACATGATCCCTGTCTGAACTTTCTCATATCCAATTTATTCTCAAATTGAAAAAAATGAGTGCCATACCTTACTAGATCTGCTTATGCGTTTTTTAGTCAAATGGAATGTCTATATCAGAGGTGTCTGAACAAATCTCCAAATTAAAGCATGTCTTTTTTTTTTTTTTTCCCCCAATTAATAAACTATCCTTCTTTCTAAGAGTCAAATCAATTTATAAAGGATAGGCTTCTCCTTTTAATCTACCTGGTGTTTATCAAATTCCTTATCACATGTTGTTTATCATACTCTGATCAAATGGGAAGATTTGCAGCTGTTTGTCATGATAAACATTTAGACTATATTAGAATCCATGAGTTGGAACAATCTGAACTTGCTGAAAATGCCATTTCCTCCAAACATAAGATTCTTCGGAAAAAAATAAAGTCCTGTATAAAAGCTGTGAAATTTCTGCATCGCCTCAAGATGAATAAATCTGATGAGCTTATCCCCTTTATGGGAAGTGTTGTTCTTCACAAGGAAGGACATCTCTCATCATCATCATCATTATATTCCTGACATATACCCTCGGGGAGGGGAGGGGGTGTACAGGATCTTATGATAGTACTACATGAAAAGTTACATCACTACTGACTTCCAACAATTTTACTCCAGATTAGCCTGTTATCTGTCAACATTCTAATATTAGATATTATATTTCTGGTCTTCCAAGGAATTTTTTACTATATTTTTACTATTGCCGGCCTGGTTGGCCGAGTGGGTAGCGTATCTGCTCTCCAGCCAAAAGGCTGTGGTTCGAATCCCACCATGGGCATGGATGTTTGTGATTGTCTGTGAAAGTATTAGTGGTGGTAGTCGGCGTTGGTGTTAGATGATGAAGGCTGGTGGAGTAGTGAGACGAAGAGTTGTGGAGTAGATGCCCTCCCTCAATGAGTCTTTGGACTCCCTGGAGGTGTGATGTAATAATATCAATCAACCTACATCTTGGTCTTCCACTGGGTCTGTTTCTTGCCATCCTGACAAAGAACACTTGTTTAGCTAATCTTTCCTCTCCCATTCAATTTAAGTAGCAACACCACCTGAAACTGGCTTTGCCACATATTTCTGAACATATTCTTGAATGCTAACAATGTCAAGTTCTTTCCTAATAACCTTGTTTTTAATATGATACTACCATTGATTAACAGTTTTATTTCTAACCCATCTCTCAGATCCATAAGTTAAAATTGGTTTGAATACTGTCTTGTATACAGCTAGTTTAGTGTTTTGACTAATATCTCTCTTATTCCATATAAATTTATTCAGCTGACTTAATACCATACCAGCTTTGCTAATTCTGCTGTCTATTTCTAAATTTAATTTGATATCTTCACTAAAAATTGTGCCTAAATAGCTGAAATATTTTAGTTGTTTTATAGGTTCTCCATTCAGGATGCCAGTTGATGTTTCAATTTCTGCCTATTTTCATTGTCTTTGCCTTTTTAATGCTAATTTTCATACAAAATTTATTACAGCAGTTATTTAATTTGGTCAAGGAAACTGGCACACTTGTCCTGGATTTATTTAGGAGTATAACATCAGCTGAATAAAGCAAAGAGCTGAGACCAACATATAATTTGGACTGTAAAAAATAAATAAAGATCAGGATTGCAAAGAGAAGAACAAATCTGAAGGCCAAGGATAGAATCTGAAAAAGTAAAGCAATCAGCCTGCAAACGCAACTAAGTAAGCAAATACCTGGATAGTGTTACAACTGACCCTTTAGGGAGTGCAACACTGAGGTGACTCATGGTAAGGGTGGAGCAAGCTCCGATCACTATTCTTGATATTTCCCCATAATGTGAAACCCAGCTCCTAGGAGCTGGGTTTCACATTATGCCTTTTTCCCAGATCTACAAAACTTAAATACAGATCCTTGTCATATTCTCATGATTTCTCAACTATTTGTCTTAAAGTGAAAATCTCATCCTGAAACCTCTGTTTGGCCTGAATCCAGCTTGTTCTTCTCCAAGCTTTCACTCTACAATTTTTCTTAGCAATTTCTCAAGAATACTTGCATAAATCTTACCAGGAACATTCAGCAGGAAAATATTTCTGTAATTCTCAAATTCAGTTTTATTTCCTTTTTTATAGATCGGTACTATGAGAGCTCTACTCCGATCATATGGAATTTGACCTTATGACCAGGCCTTCTGAATTATGCAGCGTAGCTACTGTAAAACTTTTATACCTCCATATTTTAGCTTTCTAGTCAAATATCATCTACTCCAGCTGCTTTTCCACATTTCAGGTTTGTGATAGTTTTTTTTTTTTTTTTTACTTTCAAGTACAGATAATTATTCCAAATGGCATTCCTGCATTCCTGTTGAGTGTTTTCTATCACTATGCTGTCACTGCTCGTTTCATTTAGCATCTTGCAAGGTAATTACTCCATACAACAAGAATATCTTTATCGTCAGTTTTCATGTCCCTTTTATTATCTCTAATTCTTTTTACAGTAATCTTTTCTCCATTTCTGAGCTTTCAATAGCCTCCAGAATATTTCGCCACCTTCCTGATGTTTATTTGTTCTTACCAAAGTCTTTCCATAAGGACATCTTTTGTTATTTTTATTTATTTATATTTTATTATATACATGTGTTACTATTATTGTTATTATTATTTTGTAACATATAAAAATGTTAGAACTTCAGAACAGTTTAGACAGTTCTACTCTAATTTGTTCATGTGTGGCTGACACATTCTCATTGTAGTCTTAATAATGAAAGTTCACTTGGTACTCGGGCCAAAATTTTATGCAATCAAAATTCTAACTTGAGTTCAGTGTATTGATTTTTATTTAAATGGCTTCAATTTAAAAGACAATTCACTGTCTGTTAGTCAAACTTCACTTATGCCAGTAAGCTCTAACAAGAATTAACAATGCAAAAAACTTTTATCATTGTTCCAGATGCTTCTAGAATTAACATACGTAAAATCAGTGATTAGATTCAGCCGGGGCTCTCCAGGGCCCGGCCCCAGAACTTTTTTATGCACCGAGCAGGAACATTTTTTCTGCTCTGTGACTTTTCTCCCTTTATGGTAATTAAGCCTAACACAAAACAGCAATGGCAGGTTATTAAGACGTGCATATGACTGGTGCGGTATTAACAAAATATCGCGCGACCAAAAGATAAAAGCATAGCCAACAATTCAGTTGAAATGCTAACTCTCTCTTTCAACTGAATTCCATATGTGAAACTGCCATAACAACATTCACTATATATATATATATATATGTGTGTGTGTGTATTTCTTAGTTTTAACACGTTTACGAATTTTAACACATTCGGTTGAATTTTATTGCTGCCGAGAGAACTCACACACATCTAATTAATAACAATAGTTTTTAGTTAGATACTGTGTTTGCCAGTGCAACATATGGTTTTGCTTGAGTCTATACAGCATAGTTCTGTATGAGGGGACATGCGATTCATTAATCAGTGTTGTTTTTTATCCCAGTTGTCTCTAATTGCCTATTTGTTGAGAAATATATTACACAGAGTGCATGCTTTATTCACTGACATAATAAAAGTACTTATTTTTCTTGTCTCTGCAGTATAGTGGCTATTGGAGAGGGTGTGTTGTTTACAGCAGGAGCAAGTTGCTATTGCCCCGACGTGAAAGTTTTTAAGCTTTTTTCATGTGTGAGGTATATACAAAACTTTTTAATTTCTTTTTTTGAAAAATAAAATCAGGGGTGCACGCTATATGCGAGGGCAAGTTATATTCGCATAAGTGTGGTATTTCAACTATGGATAAGTACATTGGTACCTTCTTTAAATGGAAAAATAGCTCAGATGACAGCGACAATACGAAACAAGTTTGTAATGACAGTTTGCGATGTTTAGTTTCTGAAGAGAAAGAGGTCTGTAATGAATCCACAGAAACACAGAATTCCCATCAGTTGCAATGCGATAATATTAATACACTGAACGAAAGGAAAGATTTGCTGACTTTCTGGACACTTAACTAGTGGATTGCATTCAAAGGTAAATACGATTGGTTATTTTGTAGGAACATTTTTCTGTTTTGTGACATTTCTCCCTTTAGGGTAATTATGCTATTATTAAACAATTGTTTACAGTTTTGAATGTGTATATAAAGTCAATATCAACAGTCGTCTGATTACGAACAGTGATGAAAGGGACGGAGAGGTTTGGAGCTTCCCCAGATAGCATCCAAAGGTAAATACAATTGGTTATTTTGTATAGGGCCCCGGAACTTATTCGTTTAGAATTTAACCACTGCGTAAAATGAAGTAGTCCTTTCATTTCACACCTACCCTTACACTTTGTATGGAACATCCCATTCAGATTCATTACATGATAAACTATACTAAGCATTTTGCGATTATTCTGATGCTCGCTGCATTCAATAATGCATATACATGCATTCTCCTACATCCTCCACCCACAAAAGATTTTGTTTCCCCGATTTTACACCAGCAGCACTTTTTCCAGATAGGTAACTTCAAATTCATTCAAGTGCAATTACTAGCCTTAGCTAAGTCTTTTTGTCCACTGAATCTACTCCACACATCTATAACCTGCACACCATTTCTGCTATATAATTTACAAACTAACTCTACAAATTCACTTGGTATGTGTCCTGATGAGAGAAAAAAATTAAACAATATAACTAGAATGGAAAGAATAAAATCCCAGGCCTCATGATAAAATTCTATCAAATGCTGTAATGGGTCTGTCAAGCCCATATCAGATATGAACAGGAAAGCTATTAATGTTCCAAGAGTTATAATTTCTGACAGTGCTATTGTCTTCGAACACTTTTATAGTGTTTTTGAAAGGAGCCAAGGATGTCTTGAGTGGTGGACATGTCTTCATCAACAATGCAGATTTGAGTGATAGACCTTACTTCGTGGAATTTAGTGAATTGTCTATTGAAGAATGCAGCTGAAGGACTATCTGCAAAATGCGTATTCTTTCTACTTGTTTTTGGCTTTCCACTTCTATTCTCTATGTTAATATTTCTAATGATGTTGCTACATTCTATACCATTGCGATGATTTGCTAAGAGAGGGTCTGGAATTTGGTTGAAAAGATCAATGGAAAATTTGGTGGAAGTGTGTTCATGGTCCAGAACTGATCTCTACTTGTTCCATGTAACGGAATATCAAGATAAAACATCTTGACATGTTGAGGTCAAGATGTTTTATCTGAATTATCCTATTTATAAGGGAAGAACAGATATAAATTCAGTCAAGATGGGTACCAATACCTTGATTCATGAATATGTAAACCTGGAGGATTATACATTAAGATTGCAAATCCTCTATACGTCTACTAGTTGAGCATTGTCAAGACATATTTTTAACTGTGCATACCGCACTTCTCTACTCCTGGTGGTGGGGGTGTCCTCCTATTCTATCTAATGTGAGATTTTCAATACAATTCCGGTCTCTAGCTGCTATGATGTAGTGGGCACCATATAAATATGGCTGCAATTGCTGGAAGAAATTTCGTCTAACTGTTCCATTGGATGGAGCATAACATTTATAAACCTTATTACATCTACAGTGTTTCTAGTCTATTGTCAAGATTCTCCCCTCTGCATCCCTTTGGATATTACAGAATGACCCAAGGAGGGGGGGGAGGGGCAAGAATAAGAACTCCTACTCTAGCCCTGTTAAATCTTCCGTAAGCTCCAATAAGAAAGAAGTGGATATCTATCTGTTAAAGTGTTTATATATTTTCTCCAGAAGTGTGTTTCTTGAAGAAACAAAAATATGATATTATAGCATGGCATAAGTTTCCATATAGATTCTTTTTAACTTGCCTGTGGAATCCTTGTACATTTAATGAGGCAATGCAGAAAGGAGATATGATTAATGAAGTGTCAGTGGTAAAATTTCTAGATTTCGAACGAACCTGATGAGGTCTTCAATTTGTATAGCCTCCTTCTTGACTTTTCCAGTTTTTTACAGTTGCTTTCCATTATTTCAATTTCATGCCTATCATTCTTGATTTAGAAGCTTTACTTTTCATGTAGATGATAATCATACTGAGAAAACTTTGAATCAGTAAACGCTATTATTTTATATTTAATTGTATCTTTTGCTTTCTCTTTATTAGCATGAGATGGTTCCTCATAGTCCATAAACTTATCTGAGCCCAAGGAGTCTTCATTTGATGATCCACAACCTTCTTCATCTTTACATTTTTTATTACTTCTTTTTCCTTTTAGATGTAATTCCTTTTTTAAATACATCTTTTAATATTTTTGTTTATTCTCAATTGTTTTTTGTAATTAACTCATCATTTCATTTTGATGGTCTTGTCTGCATATTAAGTTCGTTTGGATGCCTTACTTGCTTTTCTGTTTCTTCTCCAGTTTTACCTTGTAAAACAGTTTTATTTGTTTGCATTTCATCTTGTATCTATTCAGTTGTTATACTAGGTAATTTCAACTAATGTTGTACCATCCATATTTGACTGGGAAAGTGGCTCCTGCAGTTCTGGAATTTTGGGGCTAATTTCTGGCTGATTTGGTTGCACACTTTTTCTGATTTTTACCAAGTATAGTTTATTTGAAAGTGCCGTCTTTGCTAGACTGAATTGGAAGATTTGGGAACTCTTCTTCTTTATGCCTCTCCAACACACACACACACACACACACACACACACACACACACACACACACACACACACACACACACACACACACACACACACACACACACACACACACACACACACACACACACACTGTTCTAATTGGCTTTACTGGTGCTCCCACTCTTTCAGCGCAAGTTCTGAAAGGGTTTGAGATACTGATTAATGATATGTCCAATCTCCATACAGTTGAAACCTTTGGCTTTGGGGTAGTTGCCACCCAAGTGATCGTATGAAACACAAGGTAAGCACTGCCTCTGTACTCTCAGATAGTTCACCATAACTTGAGTTGTATGATGTTGACAAAATATGAACTTTATCCCCAGCAATAAGAAAAACAACTTTCAAGATTGCTCTGTTATAAACACCTTCAACATTGGGAGTGACTATCATATGGTATGCAGTAAAATCCAGATAAACTGCCAAAAAAGAAAGAAGAAATGTCTCGAAGATCAAAGCAAAACATAGATGTACACAAACTCAACATTAAAAAAGATATAGTCCAACATGACCTAAACAATAGATTTAAACATAGATGCCAATTTAAATATAGAAGCCAATGCCAATCCATGAGAAAGTAGTGACATTATTACCCAAAACCTTTTACAATGCTCACTTGAAATAGCTGGTACCACAGAACAGAAATAAGACAAAATTTCTGAAGAAACGAAAGGGAAATGAAACAATCGAATACACTGAATTGTGCAAAACAAACAGAAAACTTATCACAGAAGAAATAAGAAAATCCAATCGTAAATTCATACAACAAACAATTGAAAACAGCCATAGACTCAAAAAAACCAAACAACAATTGATGAGCAGCAATAACAGATGATTGCAGTTAAACTACAAGATGGGATAATAACCAGAGACAGATATGCTATAGCAAAAAGAATTGAAGAATTTTACTCAGTATTATATCAGGATGATGAATTAAATGAAGAAGAAGAAGAAGACAACTACAAAATAGCTGAAGTACCACAGATTCTACCAAAAGAAGTTATGTGGAGCATCCAAAGCTTGCAAAATGAAAAGGCTGCAGATGAGGATGGAGTTATAGCTGAACTTCTAAACGAAAGTTGAGAAATGATCTACAAACTCTTAGCAAAACTATTTACATTATGCCTGAAGAAAAATGATGTACCAAGAACATGGAAGAAGGCTACTCTAATTTTGATACATAAAAAAAAAGGTGAGGTAGAAGACTTGACGAACTACCGCATCAATCTACTATCAGTCGTTTACAAAAGTCTTAGCTCATAAGTTTTGTACAACTCTAGACCTGGCACAACCAAAAGAATAGGCAGGCTTTTGAAGTGGACCATATTCAAGTTGTACAGCAGATTATGAATATCGGCATAATGAATATCAGTTACCAATTTGTCTTGGTTTTACTGATTATGAGAAAGCCTTTGATTCAGTAAAAACTTGTGTAAAAACACATACTCCAAATTGCTAGAAAAACAGCAGGCCTAAAGATAAACCTAAAGTAGACCCAAGTTATGTTCAGTAGCTATATCCAATCAGAAATAATAAAAATCAATAATGAGGAAATTAAAAAAGTAGATCACTACATATACTTAAGACAACAGATATCAATGGAACAAAATATCATGGATGAAACTAAAAGACACGACACACGATGCGATGCTTGGATGGAAAGCACTTGGAAAATTCATTTTAGAAATTATGGACTTTACAACCATGTTATAAATAACTATTTCCCGACATTTCGACCTTCATATTTAGGTCATCATCTGGAGTATATACAAATATACAAGGACAAGCTGAGTTACATTTCACACAGTATGCTAAAGAAACAATGATTTGATCAACGGTTATTCTACTGGCATGACCTCTAGTGAAATTATAAAAAAAAAAAATAAAAAAATACAGATAAAATTAATTAATTCTTAATTTTATCAAATACAAAATGAAAATTTTGTATTTTGAAAATACAATCAAAAAATTACTTCCGCACTACACTCGTTCCCCGAGAATTGACGGTCTACCAAAGATACACAAACAAAACACACCACTCCAGTCGATAGTCGAAGGTATAGAGAGCCCAAATTATCACCTAGCCAAGATATTAGCATCAGCACTCAAGGAGTTGGTAGGTCATTCTCCCCCCCCCCCCCCCTCCTATATCAGAAACCCACAACACTTCATAAACATAATCAGACATTACATTAGAAAAGATGATTTATTAGTCAGTTTTGATGTCTCTGCCCTCTTTACGAATGTCCCAATCAATGACACAATCCTTCTTTTACAGAACAAATTCCCTCCAGATATCATGGTGCTCTGTGCATGTATTACATTCTGGTTATTTTGTATGGCAAAATGCATTCTAACTACAAACAAGAAGGCACAGCCATAGGCTCGCCATTATTCCCCCCCCCCCCGCAACTTTTATATGGAACATTTTGAGCAACATGCTCTAGATTCCTCTCCTTCAAAACCCAAAGTCTGGCTTAGATACGGTGACGATGTTTTTGCGATCTGGCCCCATTGCCACTAGACAGTTTTCTTAGCCACCTAAACAAACAACACAAACGCATACAGATCACAATTGAGATTGAAAAACAGAACACACTTCCGTTTCTAGATACACTTGTCAGATGTCTTCCTTCTGGAAGTCTTTCCCTCACTGTTTACCGGAAACCGACACATGCTGGCCAAAATATACACGAACTACTACTACTACCACCACCACTAAACACAAAAATTAGGTGTCATCAATGCTCTAAAACATAAAACACAGGCTTTGAAGATTCGCTCCATTGAACAAGCGCTGAAAGCCGAATTTAAGTTATCAGCAATACTTTTCTAAAAAATGGTTACAGCCAAACACTATTAACAAAATTCTCTACAAGACCTCAATAAAAGACAAAGATAAACCAGACTACAATAAAACTATAACCATTCCTTACATTTAAGGGACATCAGATAAAATAAACAGAATACTACAATAATGCAACCTCAAAGCCACCTTTAAACCTCCTGCAAAATTAAAAAGCTTACTCAACTCATCCAAAGACCCACTCCCTCTGTTGGCCCACCCTGGAGTATACCATATTTATTGTACCTGTAATCTACCATATATAGGGGAAACAGGACGCACAATTCCTATCAGACAAAAAGAACATAAACGACACATTAAATATAATAACTATGGTGAAGCTGGCCTTTCCGATCATGCCCTGAACACTTTACATAGAATTGACTGGAAAATCACTAATTGTTTACATCACACCAAAACATGGTGTGAACGTAAATTTAAGGAAGCCTGTGAGATTCTTGTCAACCACCTCAATCTGAACGATAATGATGGTCTAAAAATCCCAAGCATATGGAAGGCACATATTCTACCCACAGAATATGTGCTAAACAAAATATGAATTAACTATAAACAGGACTGTAGATAATCCAGAATCTTAAATTTTATTTAACAATTGTCATGTTAAAAATAGAACATCATTGTTACTGTAAGAAAACTATCTATATGAAAGAATGTTTCTCTTATGTTATCTGAAATAGAATTTAGCTTTGATGTAGTTTCTAAATAATTAATTAATTTTTTATTTTATCTGTATTTTTTTTTTTTTATATTTTCACTAGAGGTCATGCCAGTAGAATAACTGTTGATCAAATCATTGTTTCTTTAGCATGCTGTGTGAAATGTAACTCAGCTTGTCCTTGCATATTTGTATATACTGCAGATGATGACCTTAATATTAAATATTTATAACACGGTTGTAAAGTCCATAATTTCTAAAATGAATGCTGATCACCGTGTAACACTAAAAGAAAAGCACTTGGAAAATTATGTTCTCAAATACAACTACCATTGTGTCTGAAGAGAAAAGTTTTTAACCAATGTATTCTTCCTATACTGACATATGGCTGTGAAACATGGACACTAAATGCAAAGGAAATTCAAAAATTAAGAACAACACATAGCATAGAAAGAAGTAAGTATGCTTGGTATTATCACAAGACATGATCACAAAAGGAATATGTGAATAAGAAACCAAATCAAAGTCTCTGTGGGCTGGGCATACTGCTCAAAGACAAGATCAATGATGGACAAAAGAAGTACTGGATTGGATTCTACGAGAGGAAATATTACCGTGGCGTCGACCTAAATCATGGTGAGATGATATCATTAGATTTGCAGGAGTGACATGGGAAAGGAGAGCCATGGACAGACAGTTTTGGAGTAATCTTGGAAAGGTCTTCAGCAGTTGATTGACAATGATGATGATATATATATATATATATATAAAATAAATCAGAACTAAAAATAAGCAAATTGCTAATAGCTTTAATATAAATAACTGACCTGTGAACCTTCTTCTGTTCCACCAACAATTCTAAATCCAAAACCACTCTCTTGCCGAACAAGGGTTATAGTCAACTCTACATATTCTGGTACTCTTCCTAATAAAGGTGGCCTTAGTCCACCTGCTCCATACTGACTACAATTTAAACCATTATTGGGAGGTCTAGTATCTCCTTTAGCACCCATTCCTCCCATAGAATGAGGATTTTCATGTTCAAATGAAGTGGTATGTTTCCTCCTTGATAAACTATCATACTGTGAACTTCCAGGAGAGTGTGCTGATGGTTGAAAATATGAGGAAGTACCTAACTGTGGTGAATAACTGGATTCCTGATGCCCAGGAGAAGAGCCAGGTGTATCATGAAGAGGTCCATTACATGGATGATACTGTCCATATGTTGTAGAAAGATTTAATTGGTTAAAAGGACTGCTTTTTACTGGTGGTTTTTGTTTAAAAGTTGCTGAGTTAACACTTGAAGATTGCTGATAACCATCTGTTTTCCATTCCCCATATGTGCTAGGAGAATATGAACTGCCACAACTAAGATTACTTCTTGATGTCCATCCTTGAATATTTTGACCAAGAGATGAATTGTTATCATCATAGGTATTAGTAGTTACAGGTCGAACTACAGATGATCTAGACACATCATCACTGTATTGATTTTTAGACTGAAGTTCCTCTTGAGAGCAAAGTGGCTTACTTTTGTTTTCTTCAGTATGTCTATCACCACCTCTATCTCTAGTAGTTTGGTCAGCCCAATAAGTATCTCTCAGCCTTCCAAGAGTGGCATACCAAGAAGAATTCACTTTTTCAGATGTACCAAAATATGATGGAATAGGTGAACCATCTTCTTCCTCTGGTCTCCAAGACTCTGTTAAACTAACTGAACGACTATACACTGGATGCTCAGTAGACCTGCTGCTTCCGCCACTCCCAGAAGGATGAGGTTGTCGTCCAATGATTTGTTCCTTGCTTGGCATTTCACTAGATCTATTTAAATGTACACTATCACTCTGCCGTAACACTGCACCTGAACTGGAGTTCCTGGAGGGATCAGATGGCGAAGGAAAATAATCTGAGATCGGAGACTGCACCCAGTTGCGTGTATCTACAAGAGGAGTCTTTGGCCTGTTAGCTGGAATAGCCTCCTTGTCTCTGGAGCTATACAGATCCGCAGTAGGTGTTTTACTTCTATATGCACCAGTTGTTAATGGGAAATAATTAGCTGCAAGAACAAAACAGGTTTAATAATTGTTTACTATGATAAAATTACTCTTTCAAAATATTATACTATCTGCACTAGGATTGATCTCCCCCCCCCCCAAAAAAAATTCAATCATACTTCCACTTGTCTAGTCTCTCTCCCTCTCACACATGATACCAAATTATAAAACAATCATTAAATCTACACAATACTGTATTTGACAAAAATCAATAAGAATACCTACCTGTACCTCTAGAATTTGGAGGAATGATGAAAGAATGAGAAGAATTATTGCTACCACTTCTTCGTACTGACAGTACATCATCTGATGACTTCATCTAATAAAAGATATATTATGTCAAATTTCTGTGGTGATCATTCATTACTTCTAAAGGAGTTTTGTATTTTCACCATTTCTTTTATAGGAGGACTAAGATAATAACCTTTATATATTTACTTGAGAATATGATCAATTTATGAAAAGTAATAAAGATACAAATTTACACTACAAATCAGACTACAATTATGATTTGTATGGAAGGATATCACTTGTTCTCTTCACAGCTGCAATTTCTGACAACATTATAATATCCATATATTATTTAAAACCATCTATTATTTGTGTTCTAGTTGCACAGAGGAGTGTGTATCACCTTGATTAAAATCATCTTTTTTTTTTTTTTTTTTTTGAGATTGTATGAAAATAGGGATTGTTATGACTTACCATATACAATACAAAGCTTAAATGCTGACTGAAGCTCAAATTAAAGTTTAATGATTCAAAAATTTCATCTCTGTCACAGATACATTGTTGGGGGGATACAATATAGGAAGTGCAATGCATGCAAACTACAAAGAATAAGAGATTAGAGTGGAAGCTTAAAATCAAGGGGGGGGGGGCTCTGTTGGTACTGGTAAGCAGCCTTGGCTTGAGCAGAAGGTTGAGGAATTTTATTTCCCATATTTTTAATAATTTTCACACAACCATAATTTATTGAGGTTCAGTTAATTATTGAAACCAGTTGCTGATTCAAAATGCTTCCACTGATAAAAACAAAAAAGAAGAAGAAAAAAAGAAGTCATTCTCTTGTATTTACTGCAATGAAACAGTTCACACAGCCAATCTCAGCCTTGAGTCCTTTACCATTACAATAGCACTAAATGAGATTACCCACATGACACACTCTTTCTTTCCTCAGGATGACTACTGTTATTAATAACTGAAATAATTCTTAGTGGGATGAAACCTTCATCCCCCAATCTATCCCAAAACCTAGACCACTATCCAAACACTAGGTTTCCAACAAGCATGAAAAAGCATATCAAGAAAATAACAGAATTTGGTAGACTGCAAATAGCTGGAGACAAAACTCCAGCATCCCACTCAGCCTACAAAAGCAACATTTAAGTGCAAAAAAAAAAAAAAAACCATCAACTAACCAACCCAAATCTTAACTTTAAGAGACCAACTGCAAAAAACATTTACCTCCTACTTAAATGGTAGTTAGACCTTCTGATCCCTCCAATTTTATGCATCCTCTGCTGATCCATGTTTCCACCTCTCTTACATCCAGATGGTAGCACTGTAACATTATCCAAAGACAAGGCAGACCTCCTGGCAGTATTCTTCTATTCCAACTCTTGCACTGATGACCAGTGCATGAGTCAGAATAGAGGGATGTAAGACGGGAAAGTACCTCCCATATTACCATGAAGTGCTTACTGCATGCTCCTATCTTTCATCAGAAAAATCCTTACCAGATTGTACACCAACAAGTCTTTTAATTCTCACAGTATCCTCCAGTTGTGCTTCTGAATTAACATGCATGCTATAACATCTTTACAATCTTTCATATTCATTGAGAATCTACCCTTCAGCATTCCAATCCCAAAGAAAAGAGATAAAATTGAGCCACCAAACTGTCTCCACTGCAATCGCCTCAGCTCTATCGTAAATAGAGAAAGTAATTGAAAATCAACTTCTTCATTAACTAGAGGCCCACCATTTAATCAATATCAACTGGTATGGATTCTTCTGCTCTCATCCCACAGAAGATCTCCTTGCCATTGTCATTCATCTATGGTCACAATTAATGAAAATATTTCTAAGGATTATGATCAGGTCTAGCACAAAAGTCTAGCTCACCAAATTACCAATGTATGGCCTACCACCCACCCTCTGCATTGCCAATTTCCTCTCTGGTCATTCACTGCATGTCACAGACGATGGCTTTCTTAGGTTACTCCTACTCCAGTCAATGCTGAAGTAGGAGTAACCTAGTGCTCCATTTCACCAACTCTTTCTCCTATTCATAAATAATCTACTATCAGTAACCTAAAATCTCATCCACAGCTTTCCTGATTAAAGGACCCCCCCCCCCCCCCACTATCCATTTGTCCTTTTCGTTGGAACCTTGCAGAGTACCACATATCCCAAGCTACATATACACATATCACAGTTTTTCACATTTGGTTTTTCCAACTGGAGGTTTACAATCTTGTACATAAAACATACCAAAAGATTCCTTCTTTCTTCTTGATCAATCCT
The DNA here is from genome assembly GCF_054136105.1 of Typopeltis vanoorti. Classification (NCBI taxonomy): domain Eukaryota; kingdom Metazoa; phylum Arthropoda; class Arachnida; order Uropygi; family Thelyphonidae; genus Typopeltis; species Typopeltis vanoorti. Next base: position 85,040,643 of record NC_143553.1, read on the forward strand.
ACACATGGCATTAAACATATAGGTTTTTCAACCTCTTATGTGTGTGTGGGGGGGGGGGGTGGAGTGATATTAAAAAAACTCCCCTACAGAAAAAGTCCTTATAGATGAGACATTTTTTTTTTCAGATCATAAGAAGAGGGTTCAGTTCCAGAAGAAAGAATTCTTTCATGTAATATTAATAGCAGCAGAAGAGAGTAAGAGTATATATAACACTGGAGAGTGACAGTGTACAAATAGAAGAGCAGTAGTATAATATAAGAGAAACTTCAGAAAACCTCAACATTATCCCATAACCTGGTAGTTATTTCTAGGTAAATACTGATATTGATGAGGATATTCAGTGTTGCTGGATATGTGCTAGTGTAGCTTTCAGATATTTGAGAAAAACAAGTCTTTGATGACTAGAGCATCAACAATACGACCAACCTCTTGGTTTATAATGATGTTGTAATCCTATCTTTGCTGTATGATTGCGCACCTTGAACTACATAGTACAGGAACCTGAAAAACTTCATAAAATATGACAACACTGTTTTTTAAGAATCCTCAAAATGCAGTGGAAAGACAGATGGGTATTTTGAGTGAAGTCAACTGCAAACATAAAGGCAATGATTATTCACCACCAACATTTGTGGTAGATAATATTGCCTCAATACAAAGCATGCAAAAAAGAAACACTTCAAAATAATTCTAGTGGTAAGACTTATACGTTGGTTAGACATAACTGGTAATTAATTTACGGAATTAACAACGCATATAAAGTAAATTAATTAAAGATAACTTTAATGAATCACTTCTATATTTCGACAATGTCACATTGTCATCTTCAGGAACATAAAGATATGGTATGTGCACTACAGGAACTAACAAAGCAAATGAGGCAGAAATTAAGACACTAATTTTGTTCCTAAAGTCCTAATGGTGCCCTCTTGCGGGCTAATTTGGTAGTCTTGGCCGTTGGGCTGAAGTTCTCATAATGAAAGTCTCCCAAATTTGGGGCAGTTTCATGCACCCAAATTTGTTGAGGTTAGGAACGTTTTTTAGAGCTGCTGAAGATTCTTTGAATAATCTTTCGTATTTAAACTTGCTGCGATGGATTATTTTTGTCTTCTTCCAACGAATTTTATGGTGGGTATCTAAGGCATGGTCTGCCAGCCCAGAGCGGCTGTACTGGTGAAACCGGATGTAGTCTTGGTGTTCTGAAATCCTGATATTTGTTGTTCTGCCTGTTTGGCCAAAGTAGGACAATTTGCAGCTGCAAGGGACCTGGTATACACCAGGTAGGTCTAGGGGAAGTGGTTGGTCTTTGGTAGAGCGGATAAGGGATGCCAACTTTTTATATGGTCTGTAACAGGAAGTAAGGTCATATTTCTTGAGGATATTAGTTATTTTTTCAGAGGTGCCCTGGATGTAGGGGATAGTGATAGACTTGGTGTAGTCTTTATTGTTGAGGGGGGGAGGGGGGTTGTGGTTTTCAGGTTTTAGTATTTTTTGGATTTTTTTGGGGTTATAGCCATTGGCTAAGAAAGTGTTGAGGATGTGGTTTAGTTCTATAGTCAGGGCCTTGTCATCTGAGCAGATTAATTTTGCCCTGTTATATAGTGTTTTTATCACCCCATATTGTTGTGAGGGGGGGTGGTGGGATTGCTGGTGAATGTATCTGCCAGTGTGGGTGGGTTTTCTGTAAACAGAGAAAACCAAAGATCCATCAAGCTGGCGGGTGATTAAAGTGTCTAGGAAGGGTAGGGTGTTGTTTTCCTCTTTTTCTAAGGTGAACTGGACTCTGGGATGTTGGTTGTTTAAGTGTGTTAGGAAGGAGTGGAGTGAGTCTGAGCCATGTGGCCAAATAGCAAACACATCATCCACATAACGAAGCCAAATAGTGGGTTTTTGTGGGGCGGAGTTTAAGGCTTTTTCTTCAAATGTCTCCATAAAGAAATTGGCCAAGGGTGGGGAAAGTGGTGAACCCATGGCTGTCCCCTCTATCTGTTTGTAGAACTTTCCTTGCCAAACGAAATAGCCTGAGTTCATTGTGAACTGAAATAGGGGTGAGATATCGGGAGGAAACTTGGCTTGGATGAGCTCAAGGGTTTCTTTGAGTGGGACATTAGTGAATAGGGAGGAGACGTCAAAACTGACCATTATGTCAGTGTGTTGGAGTGTGAGGTTTTCTATCAAAATCCAAAAAATACTAAAACCTGAAAACCACAACCCCCCTCCCCCCCTCAACAATAAAGACTACACCAAGTCTATCACTATCCCCTACATCCAGGGCACCTCTGAAAAAATAACTAATATCCTCAAGAAATATGACCTTACTTCCTGTTACAGACCATATAAAAAGTTGGCATCCCTTATCCGCTCTACCAAAGACCAACCACTTCCCCTAGACCTACCTGGTGTATACCAGGTCCCTTGCAGCTGCAAATTGTCCTACTTTGGCCAAACAGGCAGAACAACAAATATCAGGATTTCAGAACACCAAGACTACATCCGGTTTCACCAGTACAGCCACTCTGGGCTGGCAGACCATGCCTTAGATACCCACCATAAAATTCGTTGGAAGAAGACAAAAATAATCCATCGCAGCAAGTTTAAATACGAAAGATTATTTAAAGAATCTTCAGCAGCTCTAAAAAACGTTCCTAACCTCAACAAATTTGGGTGCATGAAACTGCCCCAAATTTGGGAGACTTTCATTATGAGAACTTCAGCCCAACGGCCAAGACTACCAAATTAGCCCGCAAGAGGGCACCATTAGGACTTTAGGAACAAAATTAGTGTCTTAATTTCTGCCTCATTTGCTTTGTTAGTTCCTGTAGTGCACATACCATATCTTTATGTTCCTGAAGATGACAATGTGACATTGTCGAAATATAGAAGTGATTCATTAAAGTTATCTTTAATTAATTTACTTTATATGCGTTGTTAATTCCGTAAATTAATTACCAGTTACTTCAAAATAATGATGTCTCAATAAAAAGAATGCTAAAGAAGCATTTTAAAAATTATACCAACATAAAGTTCTGGTGTCAAAAGAGAAAGACAGTATTTACATGTCAAAAGAGAAAGACAGTATTTACTTTAGATGTCAAAAGAGAAAGACAGTATTTACAGAATCTCAGTACTTTAAAACACATCAAGAAAGAGAAGAAAACAACAAGAAAGACATGTCAAATTGGCATTGGCAGATGTTCCTAAACCATCAATGACTCCTGAAAGTATATGTTATCATTACAGAAGATGGTGTGGATCATGCATTGGTATAATCAACTATCTCCAGTAGCTGTTTGGAAGAGAATCTTGGGAGAAACTGTCAGTGATGCAAATAAATCATTTTAGAATAGTGCAACTTCATCATCATCATCATCATCAAATTCCTGCCATGTACCCTCAAGGGGTGTACAGGATATGATAGTACTACATGAAAAAAATTACATCATTATTAATTTCCTATCTACAATTTTCCTCCAAATCAGTCTGTTACTTGTCAACACTCCAACATTATCAGATCTTATATTTCTATCGTCTAAAGCACTTTGTACCGTATCAATCAACCTATATCTTGGTCTTCCTCTGGGTCGTTTTGCTGCCAACCTGGCAGAGAACACTTGTTTTGCTAATCTTTCCTCACCCATTCTGTTTAAGTGACCATACTACTTGAGATTAGCTCTGCTAACGCATTCCTGGATGCTGACAATGTCAAGTTCTTTCCTAATATCCTCGTTTTTAATATGATATTGCCATTGATGCCATCTGTTCACACCTATAATCTTTCTCAGGACTCTCATATCTACGGTCTCTAGTCTTCGGTCAAGTGTTTTACTTCTGATCCAGCTCTCAGATCCATAAGTTAAAACTGGTTTGAACACTGTCTTCTATACAGCTAATTTAGTGTTCCGACTAATTTCTCTCTTATTCCATATGAATTTATTCAATTCACTTCCCACCATACCAGCTTTGCTGATTCTGTTGTCTATTTCTATATTTAATTTACCATCTTCAGTAAAAATCGTGCCTAAATAGCTGAAATGTTTTTACTTGTTCCACAGGTTCTCCATTCACAACACAGTTGACATTTTCAATGATTCTGCCTATTTTCATTGTCTTTCTCTTTTTATTGCTGACCGTCATATCATATCTATTACAACAGCTATTCAATTTAGTCAGAGAATCTTGCAGACTTGTAGCGGATTTATTTAGAAGTATAACATCATCCGCATAAAGCAAAGAGCTGACATTAACATCTCCAATTTTGATATCATGTTTAATACCACTTTCCTTCATAATGTGATCCATATAGATAATGAATAACAGAGGGGATAATGTACATCCTTGTCTCACACCAGATTTAACATTAAACCATCTTCCTGTACTTCCTTCAATTCTAACTGCTGACTTACAACTCAGATAAAGACTAAGTATTGCTTGATATAATGCCCCATTGACACCATATAACTGCAGCGTATTGAATAGCTTCTCTCTTGGCACCTTGTCATATGCCTTTTCCAGATCGACAAAACTTAAATACAGATCTTTGTTATATTCCCATGCTTTCTCGACTATTTGTCGTAAAGTGAAGATCTGATCCTGACAGCCTCTATTTGGCCTGAATCCAGCTTGTTCTTCACCAAGCTTTTCTTCCACAATTCTTCTCAACCATTTCTCAAGTATACGTGCATAGATCTTGCCAGGAACACTCAGTAGGGAAATACCTCTGTAATTCTCACATGCAGTTTTATTTCCCTTTTTATATATGGGTACTATGAGAGCTTTACTCCAATCATCGGGAGTTCGTCCCTCTGTCCAGGCTTTCTGAACTATGCAGTGCAGTCACTGTAAGACTCTTATACCACCATACTTCAGCATTTCTGGTCAAATATCATCTACTCCTGCTGCCTTTCCACATTTCAAGCCTTTGATGGCTTTTTCTACTTCAAGTATGGGTATGTATTCCTGACTGCATGTTTCATTTAGCAGTTTTTCAAAGTAATTACTCCATACTTCAAGGATATCTTTTTCTCCCGTTTTCATGTCACCTTTATCATCTCTAATTCCTTTTATAGTACTCTTTCCTCCATTCTTAAGCTTCTTCAACAACCTCCAGAATATTTTGCCACCTTCTTGATATTTATTTTCTATATTCTTGCCAAAGTCCTCCCATGACTTTTGTTTAGCTAGTTTTACACAGTGTTTAGCATTCTTGCATTTGTCTCTATATTCTCTAAGAGCACAAGCTGACTTATTTGACAGGAACTTTTGGTATGCTTTCTTCTTTTCCTTCACTGCCTCTTTAACTTCCTGTGTCCACCAGGGAGTTCTGATTTTTTTATCCTTACAGACAACCTCACCACATGCCTCTCTGGCAGAATCAATCAATGTTTTCTTCAGAGTTTGCCACTGAATCTCCAAGGTTTGATTCCTGTTCTCAAACTCTTTCATTTTTTCTTCAATAATCTTTGTGTATTTTAGTCAACAGCTCACATCTGAGAGCTGCTCAACTTTTATTTGCTTTAAAACTTTCTTACATGTTATTCTTTTCAATATGAAATTCAATTTTATCCTGCTCAAGACTAAATAGTGATCACTTCCAATTTCAAATCCGCTGTACACTCTGGTGTCCCGCACCAGGGAGAAAACGTTGTGTCCCAATTTACGATTTCTACTCTATTCTTACAAATTCCTTTTATCTATATTCTTCTGACTTCTATGCCCGAGATTCATCAGTCTCCTCACCAGAAAATTGTGGGAACACCTGCTGTGGGTTAATGTAGCGAAAAAATTCGCTGTCATCCATGCCTAAATTACTGGAGGGTTCAGTCATACTTGCATCCAATTTACACTAGTTAACACTCTAAAATTTTCAACAAAACTTAACAAAAATTTTACCTCTTAGTTGTCTGATCTGCTACCAAAATCAACTTATTGTAAATAGCTTATAATTAAGATTTTATTAGCTAAAGTACATCCTGTCGACTGCGCCATTTATGTTGTGTCCCAATTTATGATTTCTACTCTATTCTTACAAATTCCTTTTATCTATATTCTTCTAACTTCTATGCCCGAGATTTTACCAAAACTTATACCAATATCTAAGTTATTGCTCCCCGTAGTACCTCTAATATTTGTATTTATACTACGCCTTTTGGGATATTTAGTTTAGGATATTACATACATAAACAAGGAGAAAGAACTCAAATATATCTGAAAGTGTAACTATTGCAGTCATGACACTTAACTCGATTCTCAACTTAAATTTTCCGCATGACTAAGTACAATATTTTGAAGTGGTTATCAACTGCACCATTTATGTTGTCATAAATAGGGAGAAAGTCAATCTCGAATATATCTCTTAGTATTTAAATATTATTGCAGTCGTGTCACTTAATCTCTTTCCTCAACATTAAATTTTCCCGCGTGATTAGGTACGATGATTTTAAGCTGTGCATTGGATTAGCAACATCAGACAACTCTTTTTTCACTGAACAAAAGGTTTATTAAGTTTCTAAACATGGTACAATTCAAATACTAAACTATATACTTATAGACTAACATTAAATTATTACAAGCAATATGGCTATTTGTGATTATGCCGCCATACACATTAATTCATAAATTCACCTGATGTGAACAAATTAGATCAATTCACACTATCTGATTATTCATACTGATGTAGATTAACAAATCATTCACTGCTAACACATACTTGTGACATTTCAATTATTTTATACATTACATTAGGCATTCAATTCTTAGGATACGTAATTACTTAATTCACACTATTCCGTTATACCGTTATTTGCACTAACACACAATTATGTCATTTAAATATCTTGTGCAATACAATAGACAAGCAAAAATACCTTAGGACTCTTAATCATTCACAAATCTTTACCACTAGTCAATCTACACATAACACATTCTATCATATACTAAAGTCCTAGTATAACTTCAACAGTTCTGTATTGGAATCACGATACTTTTCACAGACAAATTTCTAGCTAACATAGGTTATGATTTACAGTACCTTTCTTGAGCTTTTCGTATGGGCCTTTATCCTTTTCCAAACGAACCTCTGGTATAACTTCTCGTAACTCTGGAATACTTTAACACACATATATTTGCTCTACTATTAGCAACGAGGACATCGATCTCTTTACAGCTTTCTGCTTTGCGTAGTTATCACTAGCGTCTAAACGAAGAAGATCCCTCCTTCTCTAGGACTATATGGCAATTTTTCTTTGCTTCCTACTCGGGAAAACGGGAATCGAAATCCCGCTCACTTACGTTTTCGTGTTGTGACGAGGAGATATCACCCCTGTTGCCACTCAGGAAAACCCTGTGAACTCCACCGGAACCAAAACCAAACTCCAAGGCCAAAAGCGACTATCCAAAAAGGTTTTCTCTGGGGGTTACCAACCCTTTTATAGCTGCTCCCCCTAACGGCACCTTTTCATCGACCAATTAGGGTAGCGTTTTCTCACCAAACGTCATTTGATCGGCAAGCCCGTTCTCAATGTTTCAATCCGGGGATCGGCCCAAAGCAATAGCTTTGCTTTTCTTGTGCTAGCCTGACTTAATCCCCTTTCAAACTTTTTCTATGAATTCTACTTAATAACTTAATCTCTCACATAATGTATTTTATGATTCACCCATTTCTACTTATTTACTTAACTCTCTCATTTTTTATCGTATTACAATATTAATCTATACTTTTCTTTGTTAGCTACTTATTTAGTTAGAATTCCTTATTTTAAGTCAGATTACAATATTAATACATTCCTTCCTTTATCAGCTACTTTAACAACAATCCTTACGTTTTATACAATTTACTGGATGCAAGAAATTTTCCATTAAATAATTCATTTTTTTATATAGGAATTTTAACTTATGATATTTATTCTTCATGTTACACCATGATGGCTGAGAATACTATATTCCTAAGATATCAGGTGTAACAACATCACTATCAACAATAACATAGTCAATGAGACTTTTCTTATTCCTAGCCTCTTCTCTCCATGTGAATTTGTGCACATTTTTATGTTGGAACATGGTGTTAGTAATAACCAGTCCATGTCCTGAGCAGAAATCCAACAGATATTTGCCATTATTATTAGCTTTGCTCTTTTCTCCAAATTTTCCCAAAATATTTTTCTATATCTGACAATCATTTCCTTCTCTGCTATTTAGATCCCCAACAAGGACCAACTTTTCATTTTTCATTGTGTCAGTTGCTTTTTCTAAAGCCTCAAAAAATTCCTCCACTTCTACCTTAGTAGAACCTTCTGTGGGACCATAGGCACAAATAAGTCTCATTGTCGAGTTCCCCATTCTCATATTTTCCCACATTACTCTACTTGAGACTGACTGCCATTCAAGAAGATTAGCCTCGTATTTTGTGTTGAATACTATGGCTACTCCTTCTTTTCCTTGATTGTCATTGCCTGAATATAACATTTTGTATTTTTGCAACTTAGATGTTTTATAATGTCTTAAAGACATCATCTAGATGATTTCATGCAATGAAGAATTATTGGAAAGCTTGAAGAAGGCTGTGGAATTACTGATATTGCCAGACAGTTTAGAATCTCACATGGTGTTGTATCTAGGCTCTGAACAGCATTTCAAACCAATGGAATGTGTTCCAGATGTTTGCTAAGAGTACGAAGACAAATTTTTGGTTATCAGCAAAACATAATTGTCGCACCATGGCAGGTTAGGATGCAAGTCAATTTCATTAAACACAGGTATGTGAAATATCTCCAAAAATTGTGGTAAGATGTCTGTAACGAGTAGACCTATATGCCCAAAGGCCTGTAGTCTGTCCAAACCTCATCATAGAGAATGTTTTCAATGGTATCGTATTCATACAAATTGGACAAGACACCAATGGGCTAATGTACTCTTTACAGATGAGAATCGTCTTAGTCTTTCTCTGATTCTAGATGACACTTGATCTAGAATGAAAGTGGTGAATGATACTGCAACAAAGTTCTTTAATGTCATGTTCGATTGTTCTGTGGTGCTGCAGGCAAAGAATTCATTTTTACAGATGACAGTGCCACACCACATTGTACACAGTGGAGATACTTCTGGAGACAAGGGATAATAATCGAATCGAGTGACCAGCATAATCCCCAGAACTCAATCCCGTAGAATACGTTTGGGATGCAGTAGGGAAATGCATTGCTGCTTGAAATTCTCCTTCAGAAAACAAACAAAACCTTATCATTGCTCAGAAGATGAGTGGGCCAGTTTACCTCAAGAACTCCTGAATCACTTGGTGTTAAGCATGGTGAGAACTGTATTGCAGTTTAGGGTGGACATATTTCATACTGAAATGTATCTCTACATAGTTTTCTGTAATCACTGTACACTAATTCCTTAACTATGTCCTTTGAAAATTTGTAACGTTTATCAAAAAAGTATTGCAATTTAATCTGACTGAAATTTATAATACGTTTTTTGCGTAATATAATTTATTAGTATGCTGTCAATAAATTTATGTTCACATTTGGCTATAGTCATGAAAATGTTTTAATATACAAGTAAAAATGTAATTCTTCCTTAGCTTTTGCACAACAGTGTATAAAGGAAATAAAAGATGATTACAATAACATCATAAGGGAATTAGCCTACTGAATTTGGATTTCAAGATATATGTGCAAGGATACTGACAGAAGAAGAGAGATAGCAGATTTGATGAAAAGAAGAAGAGTGGACATGTAGTGCGAGAAACTAGGTGGTGAGGTAACAAACAGAAAGAACTGGGAGATGGTTACAAGCTATTCTATAGTGGAGTATCAGAGATGGGAAGAATGGAATGGGAATTATGTTGTGTAGAGAAATGAAAAACTGTGTGGTGGAAGTAATGTGTAGAAATGATAGAATTATGTGTGTGAAATTAATGTACAGATGAAGTGATGCACAGATTGAGGGAAGAGGACATGTGATTATTCTAAATGGACATGTAGGTAGGAAAAATGAACAGTATGAGAGAATACACGGAGGTCATGGGATACGTCCAGTGAATCAGGAAGGTTTAAGAATAAGAAGAATTTGCAGTTGCATTTGAAATGGCTCTAGCGAATACTTTCTTCAGCAAGGGTAGAACATCTGATCACATATAAGAGTGGAGCCATATCTCAAATTGATTATTTGATGTGCAGAAGAACACATTTCAAGGAAGTGAGGAACTGTGGGGTAATTCTTGGAGCCCACGTCACTTCACAACATCAACTATTTTGCATGGACTTGAAAACAACAAGAACACAAGGAGTGCACAGGATAAAGTGGTTTAAACTAAAGGAGGAAGCAGTGAAGAACATATTTAAGAGATGGTACTTAAGGAGATAAAAAGAGATTTCAATGATATCCAAGCAATGGTGGCAACACAGTAAAGACACAATCAGGAAATGTGGTAAGGATATACTGGTAGAAACATCAGGCAAGGTAAGAAAAAAACAAGGAAAGCTGGTGTTGGGAAGAAAACGTACAAGCAGTGATACAAAGGAAGAAAGCAGCAAACTTTGCTGCTTTCTTCCTTTTCTGTTTTTTTTCTATGGAGAAAAGAAGAAAGAGACAAGAAAAGCAAAAGGCATATAAAAATTCATATGATGAATTAGAAATGACCAAAAGACAGAAGAAAGTTTACAGGTTGGCTAAATATCGGAGTAAAGCAAAGAAAGATACCTCCAAAGTGAAGCAGTTGGAATTATAATAAGAAAAATCTGAATGTATTCAGATCAGGTGGAAGGAATATTTTGATAAGTTGATGAATGAGAAAAATGAGAGGCTGTCTGAGGAAGAGAGACTACCAAATGAAGGAATGATCAGGGAAATTGACAGAGGGGAAGTGGTGAGAGCGATGGTCAAATGAAGAGTGGAAAGGCTGTTGGACCAGATGAAATACCGGTGGAGTTTTGGAAAGTGTTAGGAGAAGAAGGCATTGAATGAATATGAAATCTGCTGAAGGAGATCTATAGTCAAGAGCTAATTCCTGAGGAATGGAGACAGAGTATGGTGGTACCTATATATAAGGGAAAGGGAGATACACAGAACTGCAGTAATTATAGAGGAATTAAACTTATGTCTCATATGATGAAGTTATTTGAAAGAATCATAGATGGAAGGCCGAGAAAAAAAGTTAATATTGCAAAAGAACAGTTTGGTTTTATGCCTCAAAGAGGAACTATGAATGCAATATTTATTCTGAGGCAGATAATTGAAAAATACATGGAAGGACAAAGGCCACTACATGTCATTTTTATAGACCAAGAGAAGGCATATGACACAGTACCTAAAAAAGAGATATGGAGGAGTTTAAGAGAAAAGAAAGTACCAGAAAAATATGAACAGAAATGTGCAAGCAACAGTTAGGAGCTGTTTGGGAATACACAGAGAGTTTTGAGGTAACAGTTGGTTTACATCAGGGATCAACACCCAGTCCTTTTCTCTTTAATATGGTAACAGATGATACTTTAATAGAGCAAGTCAGAGAGAGAGAGAGCGCCTTGGAGTATGCTATATACAGATGATAGTGATGTGCAGAAACAGAGGAAGTGGAACAAAAGCTGATAAGATGGAACAGAGTCTTAGAAGAAAGAGGACTGAGAGTTAGCAGAAGAAAAACGGAATATCTGGTGTGTGTGTGGTCAAAACATCGATACTGAGGAAGATGTGGTGTTGAATGGAGAAAGTCATCAAGAAAGTAGATAAATTCAAATATCTGGGTTCAGTAGTGGTTAGTAAAGATGAGTGGAAAGAGAAGCCAATAATAGAATTCAGGTGGGATGGAAGAATTGGAAAGAATGTCAAGAATTTTAGTAATAGAAAAGTTCCAGTGAAACTGAAAGGAACAATATACAGAACAGTAGTGAGACCTACAATGTTATATGGATTGGAGATACTACCTATGAAGAATAATAAATTTAGTTTAATCCTTTATCCAAGTGTGAGCAAACAAAGTTTGCGCCTGAAAGTATCTTCAGGACTGGGTTAAGGTGGTACACACCAGGGCAACTCGTTGCAAAGGTGGAGCAAGCTACCAACACTCCTATCCTAGTATCTCCTATAATGCAAAACACATCTCCTTGCGGATATGTCTATTGTTATGCATTAAGGGAAGGGCCACTACCCAGACCGGTTTCGACCTTTATTGAGGTCTCTTCAGTGGGAGCCAGGCCCAAGTCGAGATATCAGGCAGAAGCATTTGCAGGTCATCTCCACCTATAGGAATTGCCAATTGGTGTGCCACCCTTTTTTAATAAATTACTCTGGATTTAGAGAAAGATGTTGAAAGTTTATTTTCCACTTGGTTAGAGTATAATAAATTTAGTTTAATCCTTTATCCAAGTGTGAGCAAACAAAGTTTGCGCCTGAAAGTATCTTCAGGACTGGGTTAAGGTGGTACACACCAGGGCAACTCGTTGCAAAGGTGGAGCAAGCTACCAACACTCCTATCCTAGTATCTCCTATAATGCAAAACACATCTCCTTGCGGATATGTCTATTGTTATGCATTAAGGGAAGGGCCACTACCCAGACCGGTTTCGACCTTTATTGAGGTCTCTTCAGTGGGAGCCAGGCCCAAGTCGAGATATCAGGCAGAAGCATTTGCAGGTCATCTCCACCTATAGGAATTGCCAATTGGTGTGCCACCCTTTTTTAATAAATTACTCTGGATTTAGAGAAAGATGTTGAAAGTTTATTTTCCACTTGGTTAGAGTATAATAAATTTAGTTTAATCCTTTATCCAAGTGTGAGCAAACAAAGTTTGCGCCTGAAAGTATCTTCAGGACTGGGTTAAGGTGGTACACACCAGGGCAACTCGTTGCAAAGGTGGAGCAAGCTACCAACACTCCTATCCTAGTATCTCCTATAATGCAAAACACATCTCCTTGCGGATATGTCTATTGTTATGCATTAAGGGAAGGGCCACTACCCAGACCGGTTTCGACCTTTATTGAGGTCTCTTCAGTGGGAGCCAGGCCCAAGTCGAGATATCAGGCAGAAGCATTTGCAGGTCATCTCCACCTGCAAATTCTGCCTGATATCTCGACTTGGGCCTGGCTCCCACTGAAGAGACCTCAATAAAGGTCGAAACCGGTCTGGGTAGTGGCCCTTCCCTTAATGCATAACAATAGACATATCCGCAAGGAGATGTGTTTTGCATTATAGGAGATACTAGGATAGGAGTGTTGGTAGCTTGCTCCACCTTTGCAACGAGTTGCCCTGGTGTGTACCACCTTAACCCAGTCCTGAAGATACTTTCAGGCGCAAACTTTGTTTGCTCACACTTGGATAAAGGATTAAACTAAATTTATTATACTCTAACCAAGTGGAAAATAAACTTTCAACATCTTTCTCTAAATCCAGAGTAATTTATTAAAAAAGGGTGGCACACCAATTGGCAATTCCTATAGGTGGAGATGACCTGCAAATGCTTCTGCCTGATATCTCGACTTGGGCCTGGCTCCCACTGAAGAGACCTCAATAAAGGTCGAAACCGGTCTGGGTAGTGGCCCTTCCCTTAATGCATAACAATAGACATATCCGCAAGGAGATGTGTTTTGCATTATAGGAGATACTAGGATAGGAGTGTTGGTAGCTTGCTCCACCTTTGCAACGAGTTGCCCTGGTGTGTACCACCTTAACCCAGTCCTGAAGATACTTTCAGGCGCAAACTTTGTTTGCTCACACTTGGATAAAGGATTAAACTAAATTTATTATACTCTAACCAAGTGGAAAATAAACTTTCAATACCTATGAAGAAGTCCAATGAAAGCAAGATTAGTACTACAGAAATGAGGATGCTTCGATGGCTGGGTGGAGTAACAAGGGAAGACTAGGTGAGGAATGAACATATCAGAGGCACTGGAAAGGTGACTACAATTACAAACAAAATACAAGAAACATGATTAAGATGATAGGAACATGTAATGAGACAAAATGAAAAATATGATGGACGAAGTATCACGATGATGGAAATACAAGGAAGAAGAAGAGGGAGACTAAAGAAGAGATGGAAAGATAATGTAGAGGAAGATCTGAAGGAGAAAAACTTGGATAAAGATATAGCCTACAATAAAAACCAGTGAAAAAGACTCATCAGAAACAGTGACCCCATATAGAAATGGGAGCAGTTGAAGAAGATGCAAGGATACTGACAGAGCTGAACAAAACTATAAAATAATAAATTTAGTTTAATCCTTTATCCCAGTGAGAGCAAACAAAGTTTGCGCCTGAAAATATCTTCAGGACTGAATGAAGATATTTTCAGGCACAAACTTTGTTTGCTCTCACTGGGATAAAGGATTAAACTAAATTGATTATAGTCTAACCTAGCGAAAAAATAAACTTTTAAAACTATAAAATGAAAGGCCAATTTTGCACAGACTCAATTTTCACTTTCAGTTATTGAAAAAAAAAAAAAAGACAATTGCAAACAGAAATACAAGTAGTCCTTTCACATGAAAAAGCTTTTGATAAAGTTAACAAACAAAAACTTTAAAATATCCTACTCTGATTTTATGTCTTACCAGGTGACAACTGTGCTATCACTGCTCCTAGGCATTTCCATTCACTTTTGGAAATTTCTGTAGGGCAGAAATTGTCATGTGGCTGGAGGATTAACACTTTGAGTCCTATCTAGATAGGTCTAGGACTCAAAGTGTTAAGTAAGGGAGATGGTGAGTTGTAGTGTGCATTTCCACAATGAGTCCTTGGTCACAATAATATTTCTCTTTCGTAAATAGCACTGTTCTTATTTCTTGTAGATAAACTTATACATTGGTAATACATAGCTTTTAATTTTTTCAGGAAATGACAACACGATAGAATATTAATTAAAAACTTTAATCAATATCTTCCCATATTTCATCATTTGCTTAGTGTTAGTGCCTGCATGTACATATCATTGTTTTGTGATCCATGAAGTAGGCAATGTTCTTACCAGATTGATTACATCCTGGCTCTCCAGCGGTGGAAGACAAGCATCTCTGATGTGCATACTTGTCCTGGGGCAGATTGTGGTACAGACCATCAGCTAGTAGGAGCCAAAGTAAGACTAAGACTCCGAAAACTTCCAGGTCAGGCACATCCCACTAGATTGGATGTTAGAGTAATTCCTAGTGGATTCACAGAAGAAACATCAACTCGGTTGGATGATTTTTTGGAGACCAGAGGAGAACTCACCAGAAATGCTTTGGGAAGGAGTCAAGGTGATAATACAGGATACAGCGAAGAAGTATCTCGGCCCAATAAGACCCATGGATATCAGATTCAACATGGGAACTAATCAGAAGAAGGCGGTTGGAAAAACAAAGAGCCATCAAGCAGGACAAGGAAAAGTTCTATACTAACAAATGTGAAGAAATAGAGTTCCAGATGAGAAAGTACAATTTTAAAAGGATGTTTTATTTAGTTTGTGACTTAAAGCACAAGTTTAAGCCTAAATTGAATGTCATCAAAGACAGGAATGGAGCATTACTAACAGAAGAGTTGGAAATCAAAAACAGATGGAAAGAATACTGTGAGAAACTATACAGCAGAGTGGATAAAGAAAATGTGGAGCCCTCCTACCAGGAAAATGTTGATTTGGAACCTCCTCCACTTAGGCATGAAGTTGAAAGAGCAGTTAAGCAGCTTAACAGCAATAAGGCCTCAGGTGCAGATGTCATCCCAGCAGAGTTAATTAAGGCAACAGGGGATGGAGGGATAAGAGTGTTTCATAGATTGATTACAAGAATATGGGAGACAGGATCATGGCCTAGAGACTGGAAGAAGTCAGTTTTCATACCACTACATAAGAAAGGTGATATGAAAGCATGCAAAAATTATGGAATTATTAGTTTGATATCTCATGCAAGCAAAATTTTATTGAAGATCATGCTAAATAGGATTGAGGCCAAAGTTGAGGCAGAGATGCCCGAGAAACAAGCAGGCTTTAGGAAAGGTAAGGGCACCAGAGATCAGATCCTTTGCCTTAGACAGATCATAGAAAAATATAAAGAATTCAGACTCCCTCTGGTAATGTGTTTCTTAGACTACTCTAAAGCTTTTGACTATGTTGAGAATGTGAAACTGTGCGAAGTAATGAAAATAATGGGTTTTCCTCAACATATTATCAGGTTGATAGCCAACTTGTATAAGGAGCAAGAAGCCATGGTAAGAACAGGTGTTGGATTGACTGACTGACTGGCTTCAAGTTGGATAAGGAGTTAGGCAAGGATGTTTACTTTCTCCTCACTTGTTTAGTATATATGCAGAGGACATCATGCATGAAGCACTGGATGAGCTCAGGACAGGAATTAGGATAGGAGGTAGATTGATCGGTAATCTGAGGTATGCTGATGATACAGTACTCCTTTGTAATGACATGGAAGAACTAGGACTAATTCTTAATAAAGTTCACAAGATCAGTAATAACAGAGAGGATGTCAACTCAATCCTAGCAAGACAAAGATTATGGTTCTCAAAGGAAACACAAACACAGAAGCTCTTGAGAAACAAGTGTACTTTAATGGAGAAAGAATTGAGGAAGTCAGCAAGTTTGAGTATCTGGGATCTATTATTAATGTGAAGAATTGCTGTTCAGAAGACATCAGAAAAAGGTTAGGAATGGCTAAAACAACAGCCAGAGACCTGTCTAAAATCTGGAAGGATAAATCCATCTCCATGGGAACAAAGTTGAGGATTTTGGATGCAGTTGTTTTTCCAACAGCGACTTATGGATGTGAGACTTGGAACCTAAAGAAGTCAGATAAGAAACAGATATCTGTTTTTGAGATGTGGTGTTACAGAAGGCTGTTGAGGATATCATATACTGAAAGATGTACAAATGAATGGATGTTAGAAAAGATCAGTAGAACTTTAAGGCTCCTTAAGGATATTGACAGAAGAAAGTTAAAATATTTTGGACATATAGAAAGGATGGAAGGGGGACTTCTCAGAACAGTAATAAAAGGTAAAGTTCCTGGAAAAAGAGGCAGGGTAGACCATCAATGAGATGGGTGGATGGCATGTGTGGAGTGACTGATCTTCAGAGAGTTGAGGCTGCCAGAAAAGCAAACAACAGGACCACATGGCGAGGCCTGGTGTGTGGCACATCACCGAGCATTGGAGTGATCATACGGCATCTGTAGATGCCCAGTGAACACAGTAGTAGTAACTAGGCAATGTAACATTGCTGAAATATAGGAATGTTTTTTAATTAATATTCTAGTATAAGTGGTCATTTCCGGAACAATTATTCTTATTTATCTTTCAACAACATTTTTAACACATCGTTAAAACATTTTTCATATCATGCACTGCTTCATTATTCTGCCCTTCTCCATCTAAAGTCAAAGCCATAATGTTATTTTACAAAATGAAAACACAATCAGTATCAAAAAATACTCCTGTGGTATCACAAACCAGGCTATACAATCCTATTTGGGACCAACTGGCTAGGTGACAAGTTTAGAGATGTTTAAACATGTTCAGCCAAGGAAGGCATGCAAGAGAACTGCTGATTTCAGAGTTTGGCCATGCATGAATGGCCAAATCCCAAACTGGACAGCCAAAGCCTGAATAAACAAAATTATAGTATATATCAGAGTCTGACCAATGCGTGGAGGCCAGCATTTGGAGAAATGACAGATTTTGTACTCAGGCCCTATCTCTCCCCCTCCCCCCGTCTCTCTCTCTCTCTCTCACACACACACACACAGAATATATATCAAAAGAAATATTTATCAAAATGAAATAAAGTTAGATCTTAAATATTCACTATTTCTGTGTGTGTGTGTGTGTGTGTGTGTGTGTGTGTGTGTGTGTGTGTGTGTGTGTGTGTGTGTGTGTGTGTGTGTGTGTGTGTGTGTGTATATATATACAAGGTCATTCAAAAAGATGGACTCAATTTTGTACGGCTATATTTCCTGAACTATACATTGCTCAGGAAATTTTAGGAAGTTTTAGGCAAACATTTTCAGGAAGTTTTAGGCAATCATTTTTGTTCAGGTTTGAGTTGAGAATGAGTGCTTCACAACTTTCTAGAAGAAAATAATTCTTGTTTGTATCTATTTAGTGTGTGCAGATAGGATTTATTCCATTGAATCCTGTGTGTGTGTGTGTGTGTTGTAGATAATGAATGGCCTCCTAAACTGAATTTGTTGGGTTCTTTAAGTGAAATGTATTCCTAATATTCTTTTAGACGAATATGCACAGAAGACCAATCTGTCCATAATAACATAAGCTGCAAGAATTGGGGATTCTGTAAACTCCAGGATAAGAAAGAGGAGAATATTTACCTTTAGGTGAGATAAGGTAGGTATGAAGTTTGCGAACTGGACCAAAAGAAACTTGTAAGTCAATCTGTTGAAGTAGTCTTGCTATCTTTTTCTGAAAGTCCTTTAAAACATATGGAACATAAATTCCAGTAACTACTTCTTGAGACAGTAAAACGATGGCCATAATTATCATTTTATTAATAGTTTTAGTATTGTAACCATTAGAGATAAAGGTAGTTTGATAATAAAGTTCTTTGTTTAGAAGAGGATCTGTAGAACATATTTAAGTTAAGGGATATTACATCCCATATTGTTTCTTAGCCGAATAAGAAACTCAAAGAGTTTCACGCCAAATTGAAGCCTTTGGCTCTTCATATAATTAGTAATCTGTAGAACATATTTTATGAGCTCTGTTGACTAAAGATTTGATTACACAATAGTTCTGACAAGGGTGATGATGTGAGTTAAAATCAATATGAGTATGAGTTGGTTTTCAGGTGGAAAAAGAATGAGAACATCTAGAAAAGGAAGACAAGCGTTATCTTCTATTTCAGAGTAAATTTGATTCTTGGGTTTACTGAATTAATATTTTTTAAGAAATTCATGAAGATTGGACAAGGAGTTTTATACAGCTAACCCATCACCAACATATCTGTATCCAATCAATGGTTTAGGTGAATAAAAAATACGTCCAGAATATGTTGTTCAAAATGTTCCATAAAGTAATTAGCTAGAGTTATTAACTGAATTATTTTATTCTAATTTATTTTGTATATCTATTAATGCAGACTGAGCTATTCACTTGCAGCCAATAGTGCACATAATATCACAAACTTTCTTCCAATTGAATTGTCACTCTCTTTTTTGTGTTTTGGCTATGAAAATTAGCCGAAAATTTTACAAATAAAGTCATTTAAATTAACGTGAGTGATTCTGTTATTAATATATTATGATGAATGTTTAATGAACTATATCAGACCCTGTCATTTATTGGGCTGTATTTCAACAAATGACATGACACAAAAGGAGAGTGATCCATTACTGGTCACATGAACTGTGAATTCACCCTTAATTCTGCTACCCATGAATGTGCCATGCCTCATTCTGAAATAATAATAATTATTGAGTTCAGTTGAAAGTGAACTCCTAAAACATTATTATTTCAAAGCATTACTTTAAACATTATTATCATTATAAAGCAAGAGCATTTTAATTATTTTTAAAATTAAAAAATAAAAATGCATATTATACCTTTGAAACTTTACTTTTCAAGAGACCCCCTCGCTGAACTGTAACATGCGCTGAATCTCCACATGGACAATCTTTTAACACCTGTACTACTTCAGTATGTGATAAGCCTCTTACATCTTTATCATTAATTTCTACAAGTATATCACCTTCCTGTAATAATTTACACCGAGGCCGATCCAATATCTTTTTTACCTGAAAATAAAAGATAAATATTTATTACATAATAATAATATAATTAGCTCATCTCACAGTACTAAAACTAATGTACTAAGTTAACAGCCCTTTATCTATATATATTGATAGTATATGTGAACTTTGCTGACAGTTTTGGTTTCAGATGGAAACTGCTAATATGAATTTCTCACAAAGAGTATTGCAATTACTTAAATATAAAGAGCTAATAAGCTTCATTTTGGCGATATAAACATTATTTAAATTAAGGGGATATTAAATCCCACATTGTATTGTAATTATTTTTTTGTTAATCTTCATTTAAGTTTTCTTAGTTAAAAATACATATTAGAGGCCACTTATTATGATCACTTTGGGGCAATCGCTTTTCGATAACAATAATCGACTGATAACATTAAGAAAAGGATATAAAAAATTGCATCATTTATTTCAATTTATTGTTATGAACATTAGTTAATTTAATTTATTGTTATAAATAACTTTTTAATAAGCAACAACATAAAAATTTAAAAACTTATCTAGTGTCGTCTGTCGAGTGTTTGAATATAGTAGTTCATGAAAAAATTGCTAATACTCATAATGCCTTTCGAAGTTTGTTGCTCTATGCTGCACACCGCAATGAAGTATTCGTAGAGCTTCTGTATCTGGGCATTGGTTAGAGGAGCTTCTAAAATTTGTTCTTCTATACTTGCATTAGGTTCACTTTCTTCTATTAGTTTAAAGTTCTTATCGGAAGCAGTTTGACATATTTCCGACACTGTCATTGTAGCCACCACTTGAACGTTGCTATTAATATCCAACCAATTTTCAAATTCTTCTTTACCGTCTGAGGTTTTATCAAAAATTTCATTTGTAGGATATTTAAATTCCTCGGAAGAAGGAGTTTCAGAGTTTTCTTAAAAAATCCATCTTTTTGGAAACAGTTTTATGTCTTCTCTGAGACTTGCTTCCATGACATTGCTACCAAATGCAATGCATCAGATTCGTCTTTTATAATCAAGTTCAGCTATTATTCTTGCAAGAACTTCCCTGCAATAATAAGCTTTAAAAGCGTGTATGATGCCTTAGTCGCATGGTTGAATTAACAATAAAGAACATCAAAGTAATCTTCTTGCCTTTGAAGGCAAGAAGATTACTTTGATGTTCTTTAACAATAAATTGTTTGTGGGTGTGCAGTGCAGTTGTCTGCGAACAATATAATTTTTCTCTTTAATTTAAGATCCCACTTTCATATTAGCACAACAAAGAACTGTCACTTGCTCTTTTGAAGATTTAAATCCTTTGGTACTTTAATTTTTAAGCAAATAAGTATGCTCAGGCATTGTATGAAAAGAGAGTCCTGTTCCATCTGCATTGTAAATATCCTTGGGGGAATATTTAGCAATCATTTTGGGCCACTCGGTCTTAATTCATGCATCAGCTGATAAAAATCAGCAATTTTTTCTTCCCCATGAATATGCTTGTACACAATATTCTCTCGCTTTTTCCACCTATTAAACCATCCATCAGTTGCAATGAAATTTTCTTTGCCCATTGTTTTTGCAAGTTTTGCTTTTTGACGCAGCAAAAGCCCATTAATTGAAGCATTCTTTTCATGAACATTACTAAACCAAATTTTTAATGCTGATTAAACTTGAGTATCTTTACCAGATCAGGCTCTTTTGCAATCCATGTTTTCATTAGTGAGAGATAAAGTTTCAATGTTTGATCATTTTTTAAGATCTTACAGAAGAGTGGTTATGAAATTTTATCATATCATAGCACACTCCAAATTTCTTTGCTTTTCTTGAAAAGATAAATCTTTAAGTTTTTACTTGCTTCTGCCATAAAGCTAAGGGATGTTTTAACAAGCACTTAAAGTCAAATTCACTTACAGAAAGAGAGCACGAAAATAAACTCGAAAAATCACAATTAGACTGTATTTATACTCCCCCCCCCCCCCGCATTTGCTTGGAAGATAAGATTTATAGAAGAATAAGATTAAAAGAAGATTAACACAAAAGTCAGATTTCGACAAATGTTGTTTATCAACTTTTCTCCTGATTAACCCTTATTTCTTAGAATTCTGAGAGGCTAAACATTCAAGGATTGTGATAACAATAACCGGAACTTTGATTATAATAGACGGATTATTTTTAATTCATTTTAAATGGAGTGTTTTGGGACAGACTGATTTTGATAATAATAGCTGATTGATAATATTAACTGCGATCACAATAAACAGATTCTACTGTATATGGAATTTATTTTAAGTCTTCATAAAACATTTAATATCTAGATGTTAAGATGGGTGTGTGTGGGGGGGGAGGTAATACTTATATGACTTAAGACACTGGAAGTGAATATCAAAGTAATCTATTATTACGTGATACCTCCAAGGACTCATTTGCAGAAAGACACTCTACTCCACACAACTACCATCAGTGCCATCTATCACCTATCACAGTATTTTTTTTTGTTGTTGTAAATTGCATGTGTTCTAGAGGCCGATTTGCCAGTACATGGGATGAAAAACCCAAGTTTATGGGAGAAAAAACCCCACTATCCCTATAGAGATCAACCAACTCACCATCAAATTGAAAAGCCCATATAAAAATTTCTCTCATAACAAGAATCGAACTTTGGCCATTTCAAATCAGGGTGCAACATAGAGTCGTTCTTCCAATTGTGCTTAATTCATCTCTGAAAAATCATCAACAATACCATCTGATATTTTTAGTTCCAATCATGTCTCCATTTATTTTAACACATTTTCAATGACTGGCTGGTGTTTGCTATTGAATTTAACCAAAAGTGGATTACATTTTGCTGCTAGCAAATTATAGTTTGATGGCCTTCTATTCACCTACACAAACTGAATGGCTGCTAACTTTCAAATGTGTGTGATGTTCCACTAATATAAGTGAGCTCATGTGATAGGACTTCCAGTTTGTCTATTTTAATTTTTTTTAAAATGAATTATGCATTCATATTAATTATTTAATAGTTAAAAGTATTCCATATCCTGTAAAATTCAACATTAGGTGGGAAATGTCATTCTACATCTACTTTCCTGTAGAATAAATACACCTGAAAATAGTGCTGGGGGGGGGGGGAATCTGCATAAGGGTCAAAAATAGCCAGTATCTGCCCTCCATACAACACAGAAGCAATTTAGAAATAAATACATATATATGATGAAATTATCTAAGACATATCCTACACAGAACTGATTAAAATTTAGTTTGTTTTGATGTATTCTAACCCTCCCACTGCCACAACTTCTCATAGTAATAACTGAATTATAAATATATACTTTATTCTAATTTTGTATTTCATACTTTTCACAGTATGTACACTTCATATTTGATATGATTAAAGATTTTCATATTATCTATAAAGCAAAGTCGTCAAAGAGCATCCTTCAGGCAATCTGTGAAGTATTCTACGAAATTTGATTTTGAACAAAAAGAAAAATAACAATCTGGAACGTTGACAGCCCATTTTTTTTTTCTTCAAAATATTTCACATAACTATGTTGAATTAAATTCTTCGAGAACAAATAAAACGTATTGTCAACTAAGCACAAAATTAGCACAAAAATTAAAAATGACATTGGTTCTCTAAGGTAATGAAATATTTAAGTAAAGAAAGTATGCAAGGATCTGTCCTGACATTCAAAATTATACAATAAATAAAAGGAGAAAATAAAAATAATTTCTATATTTTTAGTCTCTCCAATATAACCAAAAGTCCAGTTACCCCAGCATAGAACAAGGAATTGCGTTTCTTGTTATAGGCAACTGAGATGCAGCTTTGATCACAAGATATCCGATTAAGTTTTTTCTTCAGTGTGAAGAATTATTGCACCTTCTAACCAAATCCCACACTTCTTCAACAGATAGCATGCATTGTATTCATATTTTGACAGTTGAGAGGTTAATATATGCATTTTTCAAAGTACACAATTTTACATTAAAATATATGTGTTTAGATTTTTTAACCTTTAAATTTTAAGTACATTTAAAAAAAAAACATAAGCGGTGCTCAGCTTAAAATTGCTTTGGGGTTCCAGGACCCCATAGTCGGCACTGATTAAAGTTACCAAGAAAGATGACTTCATAGTTTGGGAATGTAGTTTTAATGAAATCAAGCTTCAAAGATAAGAAATCAAAGATGTCAGAATGGTTTTCAGAACTGGGAGCATGTTAAGAACAACAGATGAATGAAACAAAATGTGGCAATGAAATTTTAAGCTATAGAAGTTCAAAAAGGGAAAATTCTAGCTCAGACAACCTTTGCCAAGAAATGCTGGATTGCATAAAGACACAAGCACCTCTTTGTTGCAGAAGGAATAATACAGGATGTATTATTCCTTTTGTTTGGACAGCTAAGATGAGTTGTGATTCTGGTAGATAGGTTTATATATTGGTTACTCATAAATATTGTTTCTCGGGAAATAGCATATATTAAAATATTAATTATAACAACTTTAATCAATACTTTCCTATAATGTAAATTAGATTGCCATCATCAGAGATCTCAAAAACAATGATATATGTGCATGCAGGCACTAAGACTGGGCAAATAAAGTTGAAGAAAGGTAACCAAAGCCAGACCTAGAATCCTAAATGGCATCCCCTAGTGCAGTACTTCCCAAACTTCGGGATTTCAGTGCCCCCCCCCCCTCTTGGAAAAATTATATTTCACGACCCCCCTCGAAAAAAAATCGTAATATACACATATATTATTATAATATTTATTGTATTTATATTCAATACAAAACATACGCAGCGAATATTGCAAAAATCAAATGCAAATATTAAATTTTTAGCATCTTACATGCACATTTGACATGCCACATTATTTCATATTTTTATATAGATAGATATATTGTTATTGTACATTTGAGTACAAGCACATGAAACGTGACACGATTAGTAATAAAAAAAGAATTAAAAACATAAGTTTAATAACAATTTAATGTCATGGATGTGTTTCATTACTGATACACCAATATCAGGTTGAAACTGCAAATCTTAGATTTCTGCTTTGAAATGAAACTTATATGAATAAGCATATATTTACTAATATTTATTAAGCGCTGAAATACGCAGGAAGCAAAATTTGTGAACCCGCACCAATGTGCGATTTTTTTCCATTAAAATATAAAAAATAACGAAAAGGAAATAATAAATAATAAAAATTAAATACGTTTCTTTTAAGATAAAAAAAATCGACTTAGTCTTGAAAGATTTTAAAAATTTGTTTAAATTTCACAGCCCACCTCAACAAAACCTATGGCCTCCAAGGGGGCCGCAGCCCACAGTTTGGGAAGCACTGCCCTAGTGGGATAGATTGGGTGGTCTTGACCATTGGGCTGAATCCTCCTCAGATCTTCAGCCAAATGGCCAAAACACCAATCTAGCCCAAATTGTGATTCCATCTGCTTGGCCAATCCAGATACAATCTCACTTACTTTTCTCATTTTACAGACGTTTAAAATTGACTGGTCAGTCTTTTTCTTTTTGAGATACTTGAAGATTTTCTATAGCCCTTCTTTTAAAATGAGATCCATGCATATGTTCTAAATATCTCACTGGTCCAGTAGTGTTCAAATCCTTTACATGAAATCCATAATAATTGCACTGAGCTATCTTACTGTTACATTTCTCAGAGTGTTTCCAAACTTCAGAATGCTTTATTTTCATTTAAGTGAAAATATTAAAATTACAAAATAATTTTTATATTACCAACAAGTTATTAAATGTGATCCAAATTTAAAAGCAATAACTTCTCCATACAAGTACATCACAACATAAAAGTTGTTGGCTATTGTTAAATTTGAACTGCCCTATAAGAGGAGCAATTCTATGAATGAACTGTGGGTCAGCTCCGGATGAGCAGCAAGTGTAATAAAATGGACTGTTAAGCATGGCTGTTTTATTGCACCCAATGTATAGTCATATTAGGTTCACATAATGATATTATTATATTATATTTCAAATAAACACAAATCAATGTGTTAAATAGTTTTATTAATTCATAATAAAAATTTAACATCATTATTAATCCATATGATAGAATACTTGTTTCACTAAAATTCAAAATTATAAGTCATAATAAACTGGACATTTTTTCTTTTCTTTTTTCCCAAATAAATTTAAATTTATCAAAGGTTTTAGGTCTCTAGCTATTTTTCTAGGACTTGAGACAAGAAAGATTCAAACATTTCTGGGAAAGAAACCCCCATTGCTAACTCTAACTTTGTTCCTGTGTTAAATAATAAAAATATACCTTTTCCACAATGATATTATCATTATTTAATAATAACTTATTTTATTTAAAAATTAAATAAACAGAATAAATATTTTACTATATAGTAATCGATTCATTATGATGATTGATATCTTCTTAGAGGATATAAATATCAGTTGTGAGAAAACACTTTGTTAGAAGAAGAAAAGAGAACGGAAGGTTGGGGAGCACTATTAGGTACATTAGAATAGTTCATGCAAGTTAAATTCTTGAAAGAGTTGATAATTTAATTATAAATTCATAATTTCAAATTATCTGATTTAAAACCAGATATCTAAAATTATACCAAATTTTACTGCTCTAATTTATTTATTTACTGATCCTAATTATAAAAGTAAGATCAATCAATCAATCAATCAATAAAAATCGAATTTTAAGAGCATTCAAAGAGCAAACCAGGCTAATCTATCTTTTGGAGGTTTTACCGTGGTAATTATTTTTAAAGAGCAAGCAGTGTTTTATCTCAATGTTCCACTTCAATTTGCACTTTTCTATATGACAGAATTATCTCACGTTTTCAGTGGAATTTGAACTTGGGTCTTCTCAAGCAAGATGGCTGCATCTTAGTTAGAAATACATTCCAAATACAATGCGGAAACATCTACTCATCACTGACAGGAGAAAAATATGTAGTGTATTTTTGCTTCAAATTAACATTAAAAACACAAGGAATAAGTAATACTATTTATTTATTTATATATCTGGCTCCATAATGAAGACACATTACCTACTATTTTTATTAAATATAAACAATCTACATCTATGAATTAAATTTACTATGGAAATGGAAAAAAAGACAACAAAATTAATTAATCGTGGACTTTTCCCATGAGCTATGAAGACGACACTTAGTCAAAACCCGTTATTCCCATCCCTAATCATGATTCATTATATTCTATCCTTCTCCCCTAAAAATATTCTTTCTCCTTTTTCCCAATGAATTTATAGTTCATCCTTAGAAACTCAGTTTTCAATTCACATAACTTTGTTTTTCCACATTTCTAGTTTCCACATTATTCTATCTCTGTCTCCCCCCCCCCCCCGTCATATTTTCACAGTGTTATCGTTATATGCCTGATGCTGCTCCAAAAGAAGACAACTCGGATATCCTACAAAGGGATGTCCAAAATTATTACTTCAATATTTTTTTTTGTTTATCTATGTCTCTAAAACATCAATAATGCCTTAAATAAATTGAGCAAAAAAAAAAAAAAGCCTATGACATTATATAAGGGGTACTCATTAAGAAAAATAGGCAAAATAGCCATAAATTACTTCATATTAATTACTTCCTTTTACTGAAAGCCTATTTTCACTGGAGGCTATATTCAACAGCAATCAGCTCACCATCCATCAGAGAGGACTGGAATTATAAAAACTATATTGTGATGTGCTCATACTATTTGTTCTACACCTCAACTATTACAGTAGGAATGATAAACATCAAATGTTTTTAACTCGATGGCTTCTCAGAAAGAACCACAAAACAGCTTTTTAATTTCCTATAATCCTAATGAAATTAAGATGGAAACAGTACATCAAGTTCCAACCCCATGCATTTCTGGCATCTTAGAACCCATTTCCAGAATTTTTAAGAAATACAATTTAGTGGATACTTTTCTTCCTATCAACAAAATAATCAACATGGTTTCCATCTTCAAACGATAAACAGTTTCCTCTAGCTTTCCCTGGTATCTACCGACTTCCTTGTGACTATCATCATTCTTACTTTGGACAAACTGGATGTTCTCTAGAAAAGAGAATACAAGAACACCAATCTTATATTATCAATAGTAAATCTGAAAAATTTGCTTCGCACAGCATGGAACAGGCCACAACATACTAAGGTTTGAAATATGCGTACTTCATCTCGGTATAAATTTGAATGCTTGTTTAAAGAAAGCACTGGGATCTTACTCCATTGTCTGAACTTAAATCATAACAATTGCCTCTCTCGCTATAAGATATGGGAATATGTTATTTTAATCACACATTAATATTTTTTTAAAATAGCTAAATGAATAATTAATATTGAAATATTTCCTCAGTTATACCATTGTGCTGTTTTATGTATAACATCGCATGGCTCTTACTTTTTTCAAATCAATCCATTGTTTGCATTCTACTTTGTAATTAACTATCGTCACCACTGATAATGATCTGCACATCACATATTCATGCTAAAACATATGACCTTAAATAATTACTTATTTTTTGTCTTTTTTGTGTTAATTTGAAGAAACCTCTCATGGCACAAATATCTCTTAAACAACAATATGTAGTTTAATAAATATCATGCACACCAATTTCTACAGAAAACTAAACTTCAATAAGAAAATAAAATCCTGCTGTAATTTTATTCCCTAAAGGTAGTGAGATCTGTTGAGCCCTGCGACTTCTGAAGACTTTGAAAACTGGTGGACAGTTCCTCTTCATTCCTTAAGCATTTACTGATAGTGAGCTCAAACTATCAATAAATCAAAGATTTCAAAATAGAGAGAGAGTGGAAGATAATTGCCACCATCTTCTGGCCCTAAATCCTAAGAATAATATTAGAATGGTGCTAACTTAGGAAGTTTTCTTGAGATGCCAGTATAAAATCCCAAGTTTTAGTGGAAGGAAACCCTTGCCTGGGCCAGATCAACTAACATGGAAATTGGCCAAAGAAAGGCTTAGAAAAAGTTGGCAACTAGAACAGAATTTATTTATATATACCGTATTTTCCGGTGTATAAGACGCTCCTATGTATAAGATGCACCCAAGAAATTTAATACAATTTTTTGGAAAAAACCTAAACTTTTTGCCGATTTTCTTGCACCCATTTGAAAACTTCAGTCTCTAGTTCTGGCCACTTCGCAATTTTTCCACGTTCTGCGCACTTTTCTTTACGCAAATTGTACAAAATCTCCTTCTGACCATGCCAAGTTCTAATCATTTTTTCTGTAGGCGGAGGTCCAAAATGTCTTTCAGCTTCCCTATTCCCATGTTCTTCCGCATATTTTACAACCTGCAATTTGTAACTTGAAGTATATGAATGTTGCCTGTTTTTTTCCATCACTAAAATCTACAGGGAAATATCAAACTGAACACAAAATATCTCAACACGTCAACTCAATACTGATAAACATCGGTAACTGATTACTCGGATAAGATATTATGAAACTTGAATAGGGGCTCCCTGCTCTTAGCCAATGGTGCACTAGAAGTCACGTGAAGGTCACGCATCAATTTGATTGCACCATTAACCGCCTACAAAGATCTTGGAACATAAAAGGGAGTGCGTATGACTTTGAAAAGAGGAAATAATCTTTACCTTCATAACATAAGATGCACCCCATTTTTAAAATGAATTTTTAAGGTAAAAAAGTGCGTCTTATACACCGGAAAATATGGTATATATAAACTATGCATGCAAACACTATTTCCATAGGATCTAAACTTACTAAAATTCTAATTTCTTTGGCATTCTCAGGATTCTGGGTAAAAATGGAGTTATTGTTTGGAAGTCTACTAATGGAAGCATGTAGTAAAATACTATTTAGCAAATACCAATGACTGATTCATGACTAATAGTAATTAACACGTTCGCTGCCAACTACGAGTATACTCGTAGTGGCTAAACCTGCTTCACAAGCCAGCTACGAGTATACTCGTAGGACGCTTACCGCCGGGAACGAGATTATTGTAGTGACCTTGAAGAAGTGAAAATCCTTGGCTTGTGGGGCTAGCATCAACACTGTGTATTCTCATAGACCGTATATGCTCTGTACAAGCCAACTACGAGTATACTCGTAGGACGTTTACCTCCGGTAACGAGATTATCGTACTGATCTTGAAGAAGTAAAACCGCTCGGCGTAGGGGAACAGACCATGCCAAAGTAGCGTGGCAGCGAACGTGTTAATTAGCAAGAAGATTCATTTGATAATCAGCAGTCTGACTGATGAAAGATTGTGAATTTACTTAATTTAAAACCATGAGAATAAGATTTAACAAAGCTTAAAAAGAAAGAGAGAGAGAGAGAAGATGGCATTCCTTGAAATACTGTTAATAGGTTAAAGTGGTGTCGACAATGCAGCACATAGCAATAATATCAAGTTGACTTAATCTTTATGGAGGTCCTGTCTTTACTTAGGAAAAGCCATTATTTTGAGAATGATAAAAGCATTTCAACTAGTTGTTCAGATATTATTAATAGTTAAACTCAATATGCATCTCCCCCACACACACACACTGTGCAACCAACTCACATATTCATGAAGAATACACACACACACATATATATATATATGTAGAAACTTTCTACATTTATCTCTCATCCTGAGATTTTTATTTAATAAGGTCAAAGCACCTTATGGTAACTTGTT
Organism: Typopeltis vanoorti; assembly: GCF_054136105.1. Taxonomy (NCBI): domain Eukaryota; kingdom Metazoa; phylum Arthropoda; class Arachnida; order Uropygi; family Thelyphonidae; genus Typopeltis; species Typopeltis vanoorti. The sequence goes on from NC_143553.1 coordinate 85,071,022, forward strand.
TTGGTAAAATACTTATAAGCTCTGTATCACTTAAACCTTGGTATTTCTAAGCCTGGCTCCCACTGATGAGACCTCAATAAAGATCGAAACTGGTCTGGGTAGTGGCCCCTTGCCTTCAATGCATAGCATCATACATCTCCTCAAGGAGATGTGCTTTGCATTAAGGGTAAATATTAAGAATAGTGATCAGAGCTTATTCCACCTTTACCATGAGTTGCCTAAGACTTGCACTACGTATGGGTCACCCAGACTTGCACTACTTGCAGACACAAACTTGACTTACTTGTCTGTTTGCTTACTTGGGAAATGGATTAAAACCAGGTTTAAAATAGCTTGGTATCTTTAACATATATATATATATATATAAATTTAACTTTCATCCAAAGTATTCTGACATGTGTCAGAATTGTTAAAGATAAGAATCCAACATTTATCACCTTGATTGCAATCTCAGTTTTTTATATTAAATATAGTATTCAAAACAACAGCAACAAACAAATTATCGAAACATTAAAGGCTGTGATGATACTGAATGCAAAAAGACAAAAGTAGGCTATTTTCATATCCAAATGAGTCACACTTTCTGGTCCCTTTCTAAAGTAAGTAGCTGAAAGTACCATTTTATCCAATTATCTCTTTGGCATCCAGATGGTTTTACTCATTTATTACCAACAGAGAAAACTAATCTTATGCCTTTTTACTTTTTCTCCTGTTCCTCCAGCTTGAAGCACACAGTGTCCTTTTTCATGATTCACGAAACAATTTCAAAAGCAATATTACAAGATAATTTGAGACTACCTCAAAATTAGAGCAGTTTCATAAATAGTGAGTGGACTGTTCAAGTAAAATCAATCTACATAGAAGTAAATGTCAATTTTCATTTAAAAGATTTAAAAAATACTATTTCTTTTAACATCATATATAAATTTCTGTCTGAATTATAAAGGCACCTTCACAGATTATTCCACACAGAACGTTACTTTCTATTAGATCTCAGACCAACTAATCTCTCTGATACTATGAATGAATAATCAGGATCAATTAATACATACACACGATATATTCCCAAACATACAAAGTTACATAAAACCAACGTTTATTGGACAATTATAACAGAATCCCCTCCCACTAGTCCTGTAACATAATGCACATTATATGTATGAATAGTATTGCTGATGATAACATTGATAAACCTTAAATTATTTTAATACATCAAACTAGCAAGTATAACATTTGGTTTCTTGCCATTTGTTTTTCCTCTTGCCATTTTGTATTATGAAAATCTAAACTGGATATTTTCTCTCTTTTTTACCTACATCTTTTAAATAATCTCTACATGAAAGAGGCCAAAAGCCTGCAGTCACTTACCAACATATATTACAGCAGTTCTGGGTGTTGGCAAGTTGATTAGGAAGAAAGAATGTATCTGTTTATGTGTTTCTTGAAAAGTTGAAGGTTGTATTTCTTGGGAAAACTGGTTTGGCAAAGGCTCTTCCAAAGAACAGAAGTAGGTGGAATAAAGAAAACAAAAGTAGATGAGAAGCTGCAAGATAAGTTTGGAGTTGAACTGTGCATCAGGATCAAATAATACATAGACAATATATTCCCAAACATACAGAGATACATGATTAAAAGAAAGTAAAAGAATAGTGGAGATGGCCAATTCGGTAAAGCAGTGCCCATGAAAATAGCAGAAACAGTCTATGAGAAAATGACTGAGAATGAAATGGGAAAGAGGTGCACATCCATTAAATGGACTTCCCTCTTCTGGGTAACATCATGCATTCTTAGAAAAGTTTTGGAGCATTACTCCAAATGTGAGAACAATTATTTTAAGGTTGGGAAGATGTGGGATTTGTAAAACATGAAGAGTTGTTCAGATGAGTAGTGTTACATGAACAAGAACACTAAGTTTTTTGGAGGCGGCTGGATATGGTGGATTTATTCCAGGATAAGCTAGATGTGAAACTCAACCCAAGAAGAGAAAACTGAGTGGAGATCAGAATATTAACAAAAGAATGGGGGAAGGGGTTGAGATAAGATCTTTCTTTCAAAAAATAAGGCATGCTTTGGTTTATATGGGGTTTACTTGTGCAAGGGAAACAGAAGTCATACTGCAGTATTATAAGTGTTAAAGAAGTATGCAAAGTAATAAATGGTTAAACAAGCTATTATGCACAAGAAAACAAGGAAAAATAAATAAATAAATACAATTTATATAATTATACATGTTAATCCTCTGTGGAAATTTAAAAACAAAATGTATACTAGAGAAATGAGATAAAATCTGTCTGCATGTATAGGTATTAAAAGAAATACTGAACAAATAGTGAGCAGTTGACTAGAATATACATAATGGAGATAAAGCAGAACAGGAATCACATAAGAATGTCATCTTCTTCAAAAGGTGTGTGTGTGTGAGATGACTGTGATCTGTGTAGAGCTGAATAAAAACAACTTTTCTCTTTAGGATCTGCATAGACTGCCATAAATTAATTAAGACCAAATATGATAAAACTTGTTTAGTCTCTTTATTAATACATAGACATTAATAATGATTGCTACTGGGATAACAGTTTCTGTCTGTGATCAGTGAGTGTGTGTGGGGGGGGGGGGCAAGAGGTAAAGATATTTTAGACACTGAAATGACCTAGCTTCAGTATCTGCAGTCTCAATTCCCTTAATCCCGCAAAATGGCTTGAAATCCAACAGAGGCAGATGGAGCCTCTGTTGGAGAGAACAGATGTCGGATCCAAGTGTGCGCTGCATGTTGTTGGTGTACTTTTTATTGCCTACAGAGAGCTTTGCAAGTCTGCACAGATAATGTACCTTTGGTGTTTCCAATTTCACATGGCTTAGTTCAAGTTCTATGGCATGCAGAACAGCAGTAAAGTTGCTATCTTCTAGCAACTTTATTAGTCAGATCTGATTAGATATTATGCTCTCTGGGAAGAGCCACATACAGGCCCCCATTGGAGAATGATTTTAAATTGTCTGTGTAGATGGACATAAAATCAAAGTGTTCTGTTCTATGAGCCTGAAAGAGCTGCTGGTAGACAATCTAGAGGAGCAGAATGTTTAGTTAACCATAACTAAGCAAAGTTGCATGGTGGTACATAGGTATGCCATGGCATAGCGCATTTAGTGGCATCCATGAAGGATTGTCTACTGATGTCTATAATTTAGTCTAGTGATGGTATATGCTTTTATATGCAAATCAGTGATGTATGACAGTCTGATGAGTATTGTACAAATTCTACCACAGTGGCCAAAAAATAACTGGCTATGTGAAATGGTCTGATTTCTTTGTGGTGGACAGGACCCAGCCATCACAGCATGCTGTCTCTAGCAGAGACAGCAGATGAGTCTCAATAGATCGAAGTATAGTGGTTGCTCTTCTAAGCATAACACCCAGACCAGGTCTTCTGCAGACAATTTGGTGCTGCACGTCACACCTGAATGGAAGCAGCTGGTGCATAGGCTCAATGGTTGTCTTGATGCTTCCATTCTAGTGGCTTCATCAACAGAGAGATTGCACTGTAATAGACAAAGGCAACTCCAGCTAGTGCTGCCTTTTAATGTGTGAGACACGAACAGCATTATTTCCGTGGCTAGATACGATTCTGACTTAGGAGTTCAGTCATCATTCACATTAAGAACATAAAGGCTCTCAGTGCACTTTAAACATGACATGGTCATACATCTAGCCAACTCTGGCCTCTTTAATATGGCCAGCCATAAAGGCAGCGATAGAGTCCTCAGTAACATCAGGTCTGGGCTACCGAGGATTCGGCCAGTTGAACTTGCATCTTCTTCTTATCTTCAATTGATCCAAGCAAATGACTGCTCATCCCTTTTTAACCTAGCTCATTCTAATTTCCATACTACTTATATCTAACTTATTATACCTATTTTTAATAGCTATGATCCCAAACTAGCTCTATTTGGGATGATATTTACAACATATTACTGATAGTCCCTCTCTTTTTGTGGTGGGTCATGCCAACGAGTTCACACAACTACAATCCAACGAGTCCACCAGCATTAGAGTCATAATTAGAAGAAACACACGTATAAACCACAGTGAAAATTATTTAATTGTAAATATTTCATCCTAAGTATCTTAGGACATCATCAGTACAGTATTTAAACAAAAAAAAATCATCAGTCACTTCTGCATGCATCAAACCAGACAGGAAGAAGTGCATAGGATTCCCATACCTTACGTTAAAGGCATCTCAGAACGTCTTTCTAAAATTATGAATACAATTTTGCCACTACTTACAAACCTATCAACCAAATTTACAACTTATTACCTTCTCCTAAGGACAAATTCTCACCCTTGATGTTACCTGGTGTTTATGAGATTCCATGATCATGCAAATTATCTTACTTTGGACAGACAGGTAGGTCTGTTCAGAAACGCATCTCGGAACATCAAGACCACATTCGTCTTCTTAAACTGCAGAAATCTGGCCTCTCTCAACACGGAATTGAAAATCCAAACCATAGGATCCATTGGGAAAAGGCTTTTTCATAGATCTTTATTTAGACATGAACGTTTATACAAAGAAAGTTCTGAAGCCCTACTACACAGACCAAACCTAAACCGCAATGACGTTCTTGCTATTCCTAAAGTATGGGAAATTATCATACAAAATTGTGTTAAATAATTTTTTTTTTTTTTTTTTTTTACTACTTTAGCACGTTATGCACGTTTTCATGAGATTCTATTGTAATCATGCGCCCTAACTGTATGTTATTCCTAATTTTGTTTAAATACTGTACTGATGATGTCCTAAGATACTTAGGATGAAATATTTACAATTAAATAATTTTCACTGTGGTTTATATGTGTGTTTCTTCTAATTATGAACGCACCACAGGTTTCGTTATTTAAAAAAGCATTAGAGTCGAAAATTAAATCTCTATGTATGCATGAGTTCATGCATACATAGAGATGGCGAGAGAGTCTTTATGGGCACTCCTATCACATCCCAACTATATGACCATAAATTGGCATTACTTGCTGTGATGGGCACACACCAGGGTGAGTGACCAACTCCACATTTCTAAGTAGCACCCAGCATTCTCTCTATAGGATCCTCTCTATAAACATAAGCATGCTAGACCTGCCCTTCTGACAGGAGTTTTAAACAGAGGCTTATTTTGAACCAGAGCTTCATCAAATGTCTAAATGGCAGCCACCCCAATGAGAGTCATGTTTACTCCCACCACATAACCGCAACCTTGATTGATATTCTTTCACTTAAACATTCAGATCACTGGGAAGAAAGCTGGCAGTAACATCTCTCAGTGACCATCAAATTGCTTTGTTTTAATTAGATAGTCAGATTCTACTGGTCCATGCCAGTTCTGAGTTTGCCCATCTGGTCACACCAGATGGGCCATCTGACATGCTGCACAGCTGAGGCATCCCAGATGAGAAGGCCCTGACACTTGTCCGAGCTCAACTGTTCCATCACTGTCGAGTTTCATCAAGTTCCAATGAAGGTATACTCACTTTGGAACCCAGCTCAACCTGCCCAGTCCTCAGAGCCAATCCTTGTCCCAAGATTATGGATTCCTATCTTGCTGACTTCCCTTACCTACATTACTCCCTCGACTAGAGGCTGTTCACCTTGGAGACGTGCTGCTCATCATTCTATAGCATTTATCTTGCAAATGGTGTATATCAAGTAGAAAAATCAGCTTTTTTTTTTTTTTTGGTCCAATATTAGCCATAATTAGTTGGCTTCAGTTGCAGCTGGGATTACTGTTTGCCCTAGTCTTAGTTCTGGGTCAGGGTGAAGACCATGTTTGCAGCAAAACTATACACTCTTCTGTGGTGAAACCTGAATCCATTTGCTGGCATTCATTTTGAAAGATGTTTAATGGCTTGTTACAGCTATCTTTCTATGACCCTCAGTACTGCATGAAAGACAGAAGATGGTATAGTTATCCAAAATACAGAACATTACTTAGAGCTGGAAGATGTGTTCAGTTCTAAAGGTAACTTCGATTGCAAAAAAAAGTGTGACACTTAAAATTGAACCTTTTGAGAATCCCTCATCTTGTGTGACTCTCTTATGAGACTCCCTACTCCACCTGAACTTGGAAGCTTTGGTTCTGGATAAAAAAGAGGGAGGTTCCCTCTGAAAATGAAATGGTATAAGTCAAATATAGAAAGATACTTAAAAAAGTTTTGAAATTTACCAGGGAGCTTATGAGAATATAAACTTTGGCATCAGAGATGCTATGGTCTGCACTATTTAAAAGACACATATGTGCTCCCAGGCACTGGGAGCACATATGTTCAACTTTTATTAGTGCTTAAATTAGGACTGACAGCAGTTTCAAACTGTTGGTTATCATTAGAGACAAGATAGAAACCAAGAAAGAGAGCAAAACTCTCAGTCCAATACCACAGTAATCCTATTATGCACCAACTTGAGAGTTTACTTATGAGCAATTTAACTTTCTGGCATAGGATTGCTGTGGTATCGAACAAAGCATGTTTGTTATCTTTACGTTTCTGCTGATCTCTGACAAGAAGAACAGTAGACCCATGCAAGCCAACAGGCTTTGTCTGCTGCTGTACTGAGAAGAGGTTTGACACAGCTTTTGGGTGGAACCTACAGATTCATAGGAGATCCAGTTTACACACAGTGCCCTCTGGGGGCCATGATAAGTTCTCAGATTCCCTAAAAGGTGGAAATGACCTAAAAGGTCATTTCCACCTAGTTTCTGATGAGAACCACAATTGAAACAGCTGTCAGGCCAGTGAAACCTATGGCTCCCAGCTACAATTTGTGTTCAAACCAATTTTAACTTATATGATCATTTAACAAATGATCAAAGACTGGAGATCACAGATATGAGGGTTCTGAGAAAGATTAGGGGAGATGATGATAGGCAGCAGATCATATTAAAAAAATGATATGAGGAAGGTACTTAAAACAATTTTAATATTCAGGAAGGGGGTGAGGAAAGGTTAGCAAAACACTTTTTTTTTTTTTTTTTTCATGGTGGCAGGAAAAAGACCCAGAGGAAGACAAAGATACAGGTCTTCCTCAGGTTGATACAGTAAGATGTGCATCAGAAGACAAAAAAATGAGAACTGATAATACTAGAGACCTGACATTTTGGGGAAAAATTGTTGATGGGAAGTTATTAATTATGTAACTTTTTCATGCAGTACTATTATAATATCCTGTCCACTCCCTCCCCCTGAGCGTACATATCAGGAATTTGATTATGCTGATTTTTACAATCTCCTATTCTGCTGGGATTTTACCTTATATTTTGGTAATTCCCTATATTCAACTGCTTTCTAAGAAGAAAGAATCTTTTCAACCAAATTACTATTTTGCTCTCTTTTTCAACCTTTCTAAAATTGAGAAATCCATTAACAATCTGCTATGGCCAAACAAATAAATGACTGACAGCATGCGTTCCAAGTATCAATCCAATGGTGATTTTGCTCATATCAATCATATTTGAACAAATCCCTATGGAAAATTCAGACTCAAGTGACTGTGGTTGTTATTTCTATGGGATCTAACTGGGTCCGTAACAGTGCCCATCTTATGATGTATCTATCCTTTGTAATTTTCTTCCAGATTTCTCTGTTTGCAAAACTTATAATGATGCCAGATGATCCTTGTCAAATTTATCAATTAATGCTGAGATATCATCAGGTTTTTTTCTACCCACAACTTTTTTTCAATTGATTACAAATCCAATCACCCATTTTCCTAATGACAGCAAATTTCAAACAAAATTAACAAAATTTCTGTTTCTCTCTACAACCTTAAATAATGGTCTCCAAACAATTTTTCAATAGATATCTGATAACTATGCCAGTTTTAATTTACTGAAATTCAAGCTCATCTATTTCACTTTTCCTCAAAATTGTAATCTCTGATAACATCCACATCTCTACACAATATGATATCACGTACCCTGTACTGTTTTCTCTACATCTATGAGAACAGATTTCCTCTATCACTACAAGCATTATGTACTTCTGAACAGATAAATTACAAATCTGTCCAACCACAGAATTCTCTTTTCACATCTAGAATGACATCCTGAAAGCTCTCTAAAAATTGCTTTGACATAGTTGAGACAATGGCAATTATACTGATTAATGACCTTCCTGCCATGAATTACTCTCCTTTCATTCAGATGTTTAGTTTCCAGTGAATGCAGACTAAAGTTAATAAGTGCTGTTATTTAAGAAATGTACAAAATGTCTCTGTGTAATCAGATCCAAAAATGTTTCTATGCAAAATCTATTTTCTGGCTTTGTTATTTATTATTTTACAAATATACTGAAAAGTCTTACCTTTTGTCCATACACACTGTCAGCAATGGTAAATCCAAACCCTGCATTTCCTTTCACAATCTCCAAAGTTAGATATTCAGGTTTGCCATTACCCTGATAATTAAAATCCAAAATGTCTGGTGTGTTCTCATTGTTATTGAGCAGATCAGCACTGTTATGCCTTTGAGGCTGACTATGACTTGAAGGCTTGGTACTTAGATCTGGCATAGATTTTGCTGACCTCGCTACTGAATCTGATGAATCTGAGCCAGTATTTGTGTTCCTCATCCTTGAATTATTCATATCAACATTTCCAATGCCAGAGTAAGGTATCTGTTTTTCTGATCCTGGTGAATTTGACACAGCTACAGTAGTTACTATTTCAGTATTGGGATCATTGGGATCAAAAGGTAATGGATAACCACGACAGACCTGCAGGCGAACGGTATTTCCTGGGGCTATAGACTGAAAAAGGGCTACCACATCTTGATGACTATATCCTAACACACAGGTATTGTTAACATAGACAAGAATGTCTCCTAAATGAAAAGAAATAAAAATTGTTGATTTAGTTAATTAATTTATACCAAACAAATTCTAATTCTTGTGTACTTAAAAAAAAAAAAAAAAAAAAAAACTTAAAATTTAAATAATGAGAAAAAAATACTGCAGTAAGTTACACCGACTGATTAGGAGGTGGTGAGATATGGATAATGAAATGCATTTATTCTTTGCTATATAACAGGAGAAAAAAAAAAGTTTTGGTAAGATAAGTCCTTATGTAGTTCTAAATGATTGTTATGTAACTATAAGTTGCACAATATCAAAATGTTAATTTTCCCTCATGTTTGCTATATTAAAACACAAGGAAACCAGTTAGTTTTTGTCCTACCCTATGGATGCTCTACCCCCCCCACACACCCATGTGTGTGTGTGTGTGTGTGTGTGTGTAAAGCAATTTCAGATATCAATGCTGCAAAAATCCTGATATTTTGACAGTTATAAATGACAGTCAGTAGTTATTTATAACAGCCACCCATATCAGGAATGACACTGGTGACTGGAGATTTTTTTTGGTGGGGTGGGGAGAGGGGAGGACGTATTTAAGGAGTGAAAATATACAGAAGTCTCCATGGAGCTTTTAAAGACTGCAACTGACTAGTATAATCTATTGTCCAATCCTCTCCCTTTCCTGCAATTTACACCAATACTAGGTTTCTATTTGAATGCTGAACAAATAAAGAAATGAATGAGGAAGCGCTGGCAATTTGGGACTTAGGTAACTGATTCTACATTAGCTGAACCTACACATAAATTATAATGGTACACTATAATCATGCCAATTGAGGTTGAGAGGTTACATAACCTAACCGAAGATAGATACAATACTGAAAGCATCACTGGAAACATAGCAGGGAAATTAAAGTAATACTATATCATAAATGCTGTTCTAGGCCTAAAATAAAATAAAAATCTCTGATCCTTTGTTCAGGTACAAAGGATCAGAGAGAGAGAGAGAGAGAAACTACAGTATTTAACACAACAACAACATCATACATTTCTCAAACAGAGCCAATTTCAAGCATCATGATGTGGAAAAATTTCAAAACAAGGAATTGGGCAATGAGGCATTCATGTCTATGATTGCATGGAAGGTTCTAGCAGGAAAAGTAGAATTTTTTTTGAGACATTAGACAGAGGACAAGTAATAAAAAAAAAAGTTGATTCTTCTTGGAGACCTAGCAACATAATAGAAAATGAAGCTAAGAAACGTAAATATGTGTTGAAAAACTTGGAGGAAAGGAAAGGGCTAGTAACAGTGCTAGTTTTTTTTTTTTTTTACAAAATACTAAGAACTGTAGACTGCCATGAGGCATACAAAGACTCAGAACCATCATATATTGTTTAAGGAAATTAACAACGTAGACTGGATAATGACTAAAAATATTTAATTATTACTTCCTATATTTCGCTGAAGTCAAATCGGCATCTTCAGAGATTAATACACTGGTATTAAACATGTACACACAGGCACACTCCAGTAACAAAGATGAAGACCGAAAGTGCTACAATTATGCCACCTGTTGACTTTAGTTGGGTGTTCTTGACTATGGGCTGACTGTCTGCCGATAAGGGTTTCCCATATGAGATGCAGTGTGATACAACTATATTTGTTTAGGTCGGTAAGAGCTGTAGCAGATTCAAGCAAAGCCTCTCAAACTTAAATTTGCTTTGGTGGAGCAAGGCAACTTTTTTCAACTGGATCCTGTGCCAGGTATCCAGGGCATGGTCTGCTAATCCCGAGTGGCCATACTGACAGAATCAGATGTAATCCTGGTGCTCTCTGATACAAAGATATTAGCTGTCCTACCCGTTTGTCCATAATATGAATGGTTGCAGCTGCAGGGTATCTACCTGGGACACTGCAAGTAAATCCAGAGGTTGAAGCCAATCTATGAGGAAGCAGTTAAGGTTTTCTAGCTTTTTGTGTGATTTATAAGTGGTCACCAGATTGTGCTTTTTTTAAGATTTTGACCACCTTTTCTGATTAGCCTTTTTTCTGATGATAGATTTGCAGTGATCTTTGGAAGGGGAGGGGATGGAGTGGGTATCATCATCAAATTCCTGACCTGTACCCTCAAGGGGTGTACAGGACATGATAGTACTACATGAAAAATTTACATCATTACTAACTTCCTATCTACAATTTTCTTCTAAATCAGTCTGTTACTTGTCAAGACGCCAACATTATCAGATCTTATATTTCTATCGTCTAAGGCACTTTGTAACGTATCAATCCACCTATATCTTGGTCTTCCTCTGGGTCGTTTTCCTGCCAAACTGGCAGAGAACACTTGTTTTGCTAATCTTTCCTCGCCCATTCTGTTTAAGTGAGATTAGCTCTGCTAATGCATTCCTGGATGCTGACATTGTCAAGTTATTTCCTAATATCTTTGTTTTTAATATGATATTGCCATTGATACCATCTTTCACATCTCTAATCCTTCTCAGGACTCTCATATCTGTGATTTCTAGTCTTTGGTCAAGTGTTTTACTTCTGACCCAGCTCTTAGATCCTTAAGCTAAAACTGGTTTGAACACAGTCTTCTATACCGCTAATTTAGCATTCAAACTAATTTCTCTCTTATTCCATACGAATTTATTCAATTGACTTCCTACCATACCAGCTTTGTTGATTCTGTTGAAATGTTTTACTTGTTCCACAGGGTCTCCATTCACAACAGTTGACATTTTCAACGATTCTACCTATTTTCATTGTCTTTGTCTTTTTATTGCTGACTGTCATACCATATCTATTACAACAGTTATTCAATTTAGTAAGGGAATCTTGCAAACTTGTAGCGGATTTATTTAGAAGTATAACATCGTCCACATAAAGCAAAGAGCTGACATTAACATCTCCAATTCTGATATTATGTTTAATACCACTTTCCTTCATAATGTGATCCATATAGATAATGAATAACAGACGAGGAAAATGTACATCCTTGTCTCACACCATATTTAACATTAAACCATCTTCCTATACTTCCTTCAATTCTAACTGCTGACTTACAACTCAAATAAAGACTATGTAATGCTTGATATAATGCCTCATTGACACCATATAACTATAGCGTATTGAATAGCTTCTCTCTTGAACAGCCATTTAAAGGACATGTAACTAATGTTCCTACGGAAAGACAGTTCTTTCTTGATTTTTTTTTTCTTACTTTCTTACTATTATAGTTTTGAATGATGTCTGTGCGAATGCACTAAAAATGAATCTAAAAGAAAATTAATAATATTAGTAATGCAGAAAGGCAAAATGAAAAAATGGATTGTGTTGGCTGGCACCAATGACTTGAGAGGTGAGAAGTATTGTATAAACGAAGATGTGAAAGAGTTTTTGAAAGAAGCAAAAAAGAAAAGTAACACGGTAAGTTTGTAAATATGCTGCCACGCTTTGTGAATTTAGAGAGGGCGATGATAGCTAATGTACAGAAGGAAGGATGTAGAGTTTGTGGATCAATGGTCAGGGTTTGATAGAAGGATGGATCAGTATAACACTGATGGAGTACACTTGAATGGATTTGAAGTTAGGTACGAAGAGACAGATTTGTTCACTGAGAGGGTGGAGGCAAGCGTGTGTGAAGACAACCATGATGCAAATGGGCATGTGTGAATTCACAAAAAATGCAGAATATCTAGTCTTACAGGCAACAAATATGGGGTAGTCAATTCAGCATGAAAAAGTAGAAAAGAGGGTTGGGGGGGAGTGTCTAAGGCAATGCTAAAGATTCTACATACTAGTGTGGAAAGTATCAGGAGTAAGAGAGAGGAATTTTAGCATCGATTAGTGCAATCTTGCCAAAAGGTTGTATTAGTGAGATGGGGAGGGGGGGGGGGGATTCTACTAATGATAGCAGGTGAACAATGCCAACAAGAGAGGAGTCAGTAGGTCAAATTCTTTTGAGGCAGTCTGGTGTTAGATTAAGGCCAATATAACAACATATAAAATTGGCTGCTGCTATAGGCTAGGGGCCAACAAGGAAGACGTGCATCAGCAGATTAGTACATGGGTGCCGATTCAATAATTATTACTGAAAACTTCGACTTCAGTGACATAGATGAAGGAGGAAAGATTACATGGCAAGAAAGAAATGGAATTTAATTTTGAGGGAAACTTCTGGCATAGTTTTATCATAAATTATCTACAAGTAAGCACAAGAAATAATATTTATTAAATATATAGAAAATATTTCAGTTTGAAACTAACAAACTATCATCAGTGGCTTGAACAACATTTTTTACTAGGTAGAATGCAAACAATCGAATTATTCAAAATAGTACGAGCCGTTTGGTGTTAAATCATTAATAGTGTTATGCTTCACTGAAGAAAAGGTTAATTATAAATGTGATTATAAAATAATTATATAATTCATCATCATCATCATCACATTCCTCCCATGTACCCTCAAAGGGGGTGTACAGGATATGATAGTACTACATGAAAAATTTACATCATTACTAACTTCCTATCTACAATTTTTCTCCAGATCAGTCTGTTACTCGTCAAGACTCAAATATTATCAATCTTATATTTCTGTCGTCTAAGGCACTTTGTACCATATCAATCCACCTATATCTTGGCCTTCCTCTGAGTCATTTTCCTGGCAACCTAGCAGAGAACACTTGTTTTGCTATTCTTTCCTCGTCCATTCTGTTTAGATGACCATACCACCTGAGATTAGCGCTGCTAACGCATTCTTGGATGCTGACAATGTCAAGTTCTTTCCTAATATCCTCGTTTTTAATATGATATTGTCACTGATTCTGTTCATGCCTCTAATCTTTCTCAGGACTCTCATATCTGCGGTCTCTAGTCTTTGGTCAAGTGTTTTACTTCTGACCAAGCTCTCAGATCCATAAGTTAAAACTGGTTTGAACACTGTCTTGAATACAGCTAAATTTAGTGTTCCGACTAATTTCTCTCTTATTCCATATGAATTTATTCAGTTGACTTCCTACTATACCAGCTTTTGATTCTGTTGTCTATTTTCATATTTAATTTACCACCTTCACTAAAAATCTTGCCTAAGTAGGTGAAATGTTTTACTTGTTCAACAGGTTCTCCGTTCAAAACACAGTTGACATTTTCAACGATTCTACCTATTTTCATTGTCTTTGTCTTTTTATTGCTGCCCTTCATACCATATATATTACAACAGTTATTCAATTTAGTCAAGGAATCTTGCAGACTCGTAGCGGAATTATTGATAAGTATAACATCCCTGCATAAACACAAAGAGCTTACATTAACATCTCCAATTTTGATATCATGTTTAATACCACTTTCCTTCATAATGTGATCCATATAGATAATGAATAACAGAGGAGATAATGTACATCCTTGTCTCACACCAGATTTAACATTAAACCATCTTCCTGTACTTCCTTCAATTCTAACTGCTGACTTACAACTCAAATAAAGACTAAGTATTGCTTGATATACCCCATTGACACCATATAACTGTAGTGTATTGAATAACTTCTCTCTTGGCATCTTGTCATATGCCTTTTCCAGATACACAAAATACAGATCTTTGTTATATTACCATGCTTTCTCAACTATTTGTCGTAAAGTGAAGATCTGATCCTGACAGCCACTATTTGACCTGAATCCAGCTTGTTCCTCACCAAGCTTCTCTTCCAAAATCCATCTCAACCGTTTCTCAAGTATACTGGCATATATCTTACCAGGAACGCTCAGTAGAGAAATACCTCTGTAATTCTCACAAAATCAGTTTTATTTCATTTTTTATATATGGGTACTATGAGAGTCCTACTCCAATCATCTGGAATTCGTCCTTCCATCCATGCGCTCTGAACTATGTAGTGTAGCCACTGTAAAACTTTTATACCTCCATACTTGAACATTTCTATTCTAATATCATCTACTCCAGGCTGCCTTTCCACATTTCAGACTTTTGATAACTTTTTCTACTTCAAGCATGGATACATATTCCTGATTGCATGCCTGGTCAGTGTTTTTTTATCACTGTGCTCTCATCACTGCTAGTTTCATTCAGCAATTTTTCGAAGTAATTACTCCATACTTCAAGGATATCGTTTTCTTCAGTTTTCATATCACCTTTATCATCTCTTACTCCTATTACAGCACTCTTTCCTCCACTTCTGAACTTCTTCAACAAACTCAAGAATATCTTGCCACCTTCTTGATATTTATTTCTATGTTCTTACCAAAGTCTTCCCATGACTTTTGTTTAGCTAGTTTAACACAGTCTTTAGCTTTCTTACATTTGTCTCTGTATTCTCTAAGAGCACAAGCTGACTTATTTACCAGGAACTTTTTTGTTAGTTTAACACAGTCTTTAGCTTTCTTACATTTGTCTCTGTATTCTCTAAGAGCACAAGCTGACTTATTTACCAGGAACTTTTTTGTCAGTTGCTTTTTCTAAAGCCTCAAAAAATTCCTCCACTTCTACCTTAGTAGAACCTTCTGTGGGACCATAGGTCCCACAGAAGATTCTCCTAGGGTAGAATTGGAGGAACATAGTCTCATTGTCTATTTCCCCATTCTGATATTTGCCCACATCACTCTACTTGAGACTGCCTGCCATTCAAGAAGATTAGCCTCGTATTCAGTGTTGAATACTATGGCTACTCATTCTTTTCCTTGATTGTTATTGCCTGAATATAACATTTTGTATTTATTGCTCAGAAAGGTCTCACCAGTTTTGGTCTTTTTTGTTTCAGTCACCCCTATTATGTTGATCTGGTACTTATCTAATTCCTCAGCTAGCTCCATTTCTTTGCCATTCAGGCTTCTTACGTTGATAGTACTGATCTTCAATTCTAGTGATTGAGTTGGGGTGTGTTTTAAGATTTGTTCCAGTAGCGGACTTTTTGCTGTTCACCCTGGTTCCCTGGCACAAACAACGGGGGGCCTTATTTAACCGGCTGGCATGAAATTCTATCATGTTGTACCATCATTTAATATTGTGGTTTAAGTCAATAAAAATACAATTTGGTCGGCTAAATCCCAAATTGCCAGCTTATCCTCGTTCATATAGTATCCAGATGGATACCTAACAGGATGCACCACGAGAAGGTGAGGATTGGACATTCGGTCAGAGGTCCTGGTCGGTTTTCCACATTCCTTTAAGGCTATGTGGAGGTCTCCTCTCAGTTATACAGCTTTGACCGGAAGAAAAAGATATCCTTGGAGTATGGAGTAATTACTTCGAAAAATTGCTAAATGAAACAAGCAGTGATAGCACATTGGTAAAAAACACTCAACAGGCATACATATCCATACTTGAAGTAGAAAAAGCCATCAAAGGCTTGAAATGTGGAAAGGCAGAAGAAGTAGATGATACTCAACCAGAAATGCTAAACCTTCTGAACTTACAGTGGCTGCACTGCATAGTTCAGAAGGCCTGGACAGAGGGACGAATTTCTGATGATTGGAGTAGAGCTCTAATAGTACCCATATATAAAAAGGGAAATTAAACTGAATGTGAGAATTACAGAGGTATTTCCCTACTGAGTGTGCCAGGCAAGATTTATGCCAGTATACTCAAGAAATGGTTGAGAAGAAATGTGAAAGAAAAGCTTGGTGAAGAAAAAGCTGGACTCAGGCCAAATAGAGGTTGTCAGGATCAGATCTTCACTTTACGACAAATAGTTGAGAAAGCATGGGAACATAACAAAGATCTGTATTTAAGTTTTGTTGATCTGGAAAAGGCATACGACAAGGTGCCAAGAGAGAAGCTATTCAATACGCTACAGTTATATGGTGTCAATTGGGCATTATATTAAGCGATACTTAGTCTTTATTTGAGTTGTAAGTCAGCAGTTAGAACTGAAGGAAGTATAAGATCGTTTAATGTTAAATCGAGAAATGGATGTACATTATCTATATGGATCACATTATGAAGGAAAGTGGTATTAAACATGATATCAGAATTGGTGATGTTAATGTCAGCTCTTTGCTTTATGCAGACGATGTTATACTTCTAAATAAATCCGCTACAGGTTTGCAAGATTCCCTGACTGAATTTAATAACTGTTGTAATAGATATGGTATGAAGGGCAGCAATAAAAAGACAAAGACAATGAAAATAGGTAGAATCGTTGAAAATGTCAACTATGTTTTGAACGGAGAACCTGTTGAACAAGTAAAACATTTCAGCTACTTAGGCACAATTTTTACTGAAGATGGTAAACTAAATATAGAAATAGACAACAGAATCAACAAAGCTGGTATGGTAGGAAGTCAATTGAATAAATTCATATGGAATAAGAGAGAAATTAGTTGGAACACTAAATTAGCTGTATACAAGACAGTGTTCAAACCAGTTTTAACTTATGGATCAGAGCTGGGTCAGAAGTAAAACACTTGACCAAAGACTAGAGACGCAGTTATGGGAGTCCTGAGAAAGATTAGAGGCGTGAACAGATGACATCAATGGCAATATTATTTTGAAAACGAGGATATTAGGAAACAACTTGACATTGTCAACATCCAGGAATGCGTTAGCAGAGCTAATCTCAGGTGGTATGGTCACTTAAACAGAATGGGCGAGGAAAGATTAGCAAAACAAGTGTTCTCTGCCAGGTTGGCAGGAAAACGACCTAGAGGAAGACGAAGATATAGGTGGATTGATACAGTACAGTGTGCCTTAGATGATAGAAATATGAGATCTGATAATGTTGGAGTCTTGACAAGTCACAGACTGATTTGGAGGAAAATTGTAGATAGGAAGTTAGTAATGATGTAAATTTTTCATGTAGTACTATCATATCCTGTACACCCCTTGAAGATACATGTCCTGAATTTGATGATGATGATGATGATATAGTCTAGGAACCGCAGGGTGTCTAGATTCAAGGTGTTATTTCTTTCTACAGAGCAGTGCAGCATTTTTTTAAAATTAAGTTAATACCTTTAATGGGATGTGCACTTGACATCATAAAGTAACTTTCTGGCTTACATGTAGAAAAAATTATATAGAATTTTATTTAAAAACTCCAACATATTTCACCCAACATTATGTGGACTGAGTCATAATTCTTCAGAATATTAGCTCATGTATCAGTCGCAACTGAAGTATATGATATTACACTATTAGAGTTCAAAAGAACAATTGTGAAAAGTTACATTAATAACTAGTTTATTTTTTCTTTGATTAAATTTGATAATTTTTTTTGTTTACTGCCAATGTTTTCCAAATTTCACATAAGTACCTAAACTATTCCAGATGTTTGCAGGAAGAGAAGAAAATAATTTTATGTGAAGAGTATATGACTGGTTGTCAATTTTTGAAAGTTCAATCCTAATGTGCTGTATGAATTCTTTAAGTAATCTCTACTTCTTTGCATTGGAAAATTCTTTAAGTAATGCTAATTCTGTGCGTTGGAAAATTCTTAAAGCATGCTTTGTGATGAAATGCCAGTGTAACTTTAAAAGACAATGAATAACTCCATTGACTCTACGCTGTAAAAGAAATGTTCACCTATTAAGGAAAAGTTTATGTTTTATTCTTGGTTTTTCAAATTTATTCACTTTTGTAAGCAATAGCACACTATGAGTCCGGATGTCGTTGCGTAGACTTCTGTAGAGATAGGACATAAATAAATAAATCACATAGCAATGATTTTTTATTGTCTCGACTAGTTTCATGAAAATTCTTCTTTCGCTTCATCAGGATAATTACACGAATAAACTAAAAAACTGGAAAACACGTAATAACAGTTAACTCTAGTGAAAATATTTGAACATGAGTAAATAATGGAAAACGTGCATTTGTTATTAAGCTAGCTGCAGGATGGTGGGTTGCTCAATACCACTGGCAGATATAAGTGTGTCGTGATGAATTAATGAAGACAAAACTTGATGTAAAATCATTCCTTGTTTTTTGTTGTGCTGTAGAGGATGCTTCATCATCATTTCAGCTGATTCTTTGAACACTCTTGATAAAAAATGGTAACACAGGCAGTCCCCAGGTTATGAACGAGATACGTTCCTGAGAACGTCTTTAAGTCGGATGTGTACATAACTTGGATCCCTGATGAACAGCGCACATGCGGTGATAATAATAACAATACTATAATAGCTCAAATGTGGCAATAATAATACAGTGTAATACTGTAATAATATCCCTGTACTGTTGTAATAAGTTGCAGAAACTATTTTGCCCTTTCTTTTAATTCAAACAAACAGAAGATAAAAACAAACTTATACAGAAAGTTTAGATAGCAGAAATTTCAAAAAAAGAATATCAAAGGTTGCATCAGTGTCTTGCTTACTAGAAGGGTCATTTCTGACTAACATTAATCGATTCTTCATGTTCTTGTGTTTCTATCAGCTGTTTCTCTATCTCCATAAGGTATTCATTGATTAATTCTTGTGAATACGACTCTAGTAAGTCAATGACATCATTTTCATTGATGTCCAATTGCAGTGCATTGCCACTATCCACCACAGCTTTTCTGGCTTCTACGATTTCTTTTGTGAAGCCACGAAAATCATCACAGAATTGAGGCCACAGTTTGTTTCACACCCTTTTAATTATTGATTGCTTCACTTTCTCCCAAGAATCAGCAATGTTTTTGATTGCATCATGGATGTTAATTTTTTCAGAGCTCTTTCAAGGCCATTGTATAATCTTCCGTAACCCTGACTGCTTGCGGGAATGTACACTATAAGTAATAAGCCTTAAATGAATAAATGACTCTTTATGTAAAAGAACTTTACATTAGGATGAAGGTCATGTAACAATGGAAATTACTTCTATTGGGATTTATTGATCAAGTATTTTTTTAGAACAACTATGTTATACCAACTAGTTTCACCAACAGCCTCAGTTGGTGAAACTAGTTGGTATAACATAGTTGTTCTAAAAAAATACTTGATCAATAAATCCCAATAGAAGTCATTTCCATAGTTTTCATGATCAAGAAAATAACGTTTTAACATGTCATCTAACAATGTTGGATGTCCAGGAGCACTGTCCAGAACAAGAGAATTTTAAAGGGAATTTTCTTTTACGAACAATAATGTTCCACACCAGGAATACAACAGTTCAAGAACCAATCTTCAAACATGGCAAGTGTGACCCAGGTCCTTAAATTTGACTTCCAAATAATAGGAAGAGCTGCTTTAATAATGTGGCGAAGTGCAGGTTTGTTTACATGCATGAAAGAAACTACAGCAATCCCTCGATTAGTGAGGCTAATGCGTTCTTTAGAGCAGGTGCATTAATCGAAAACGCACTAACCGAATATAATAACAACCTATGGGGAAAAGTATAATCCGTTCCTCAAATTTCTTTTTTGAACCTTAATTTTTTTATAAAAGAATTAAGGTATGTCTCAGGGCCTAGTTAAAGGAAAACCAAGAAGCTGAAAGACAATAAAACATATTCAGAATATAAATTTTATTATTCTACTTCTTAACAAAGAATTGAGCTAACGTAGTTTGGCAGGTATTTTGTTTATTTATTTCATACAAGACGGTATGGCCCTGTTGCCTCTTCTGCAAATTTTACTGCTTCTCTCTTCATTAGGGTCAGCCTCTAAGCATTGTTGCTTAAAAACTTCGATTGTGCGAAAAATATTTTCAAATTCGTGCGTGTGCTGTGAGGGACATCATGTTGGAGGCTCAATGGATTGTATATAGCACTCAGAAAGGATTAAAAACAGAATTTAATTCTTTCTATATTTCGTCTCAGTCAATGAGACAACTTCAGGGATTACAAAAAACTAATGTAACATAAAAACAAATAACAAACAATACTAAGGACTGTATACAGCACTCAGAAAGGATTAAAAACAGAATTTAAGATTGTATGCAGCACTCAAAAAGAAACTCAGAAAGTCCCACTTTACATTCCAGGCCACCTGCAACACCGCCCTTAGAGGGCGCTCCACCTAGATAGAACTTTAGTGTCATCCACGTGGTTGGGCTTAGTATTGTTTGTTATTTGTTTTTATGTTACATTAGTTTTTTTGTAATCCCTGAAGATGTCTCATTGACTGAGACGAAATATAGGAAGAATTAAATTCTGTTTTTAATCCTTTCTGAGTGCAGTATACAATCCATTAAGCCTCCAACATGATATTTTTGAATTGTTTTTGTGAAATCTCTTTTGGCTGACTATCAGTGGTTAAATTTTCTTCATATTCATTGGATCTTCCCGCTGTGCATCTAAATTTAGCAGGTCGGAATCACTCAATTCTTCAGAATGAGATTTAATTAACTCTTGGACATTATCATTGAAGGGGGAGAAAGAAATGAAGGACGTACGAATTGGTTGCCAACAAGCGAAATCACGTGCTTTATAGATAAAATTTCCCAACTGTTTACATGCAAAATAGTTACCACTTTAAAAACTACAATGATCATAAAAGAGAAGTTAATTTTCTGATGTGTAATAATAAACAACTCATCCCAGAAGACGGATTGATTACCCTATTATCGGAATGGATTCTTCTATTTGTGACATGCGCAGAAGTGCCGAAGAGTCTCGAATCTGTGGGCATACTATAGCAGACGACATAAATTTTGGCAGTAAAAATTTGGAACATAGTATACATGGAAGTAGTGTAGTATGCCATTAAAAATAACTTTGTAAAATGTTTTAAATCGGTAACTAAATTATTTCATTCTGGTGAGTGATTTTTTAAAATAGTTAGCCATAAAAATGTATAGATAGAAAATTTTTAAAATCTGTAACATTTATTTTTAAGATGTATATAGGAGCGCTAATCTAATTTTAGAGGCGCACTAATCTAATTTGGGTATCGAAAAAAAATGACGCATTAATCGAAAACGCACTAATTGGGGGATTACTGTAGTTCCTGAATTATTAATTTAATTATTATTATGGGGAGCCTTGGGAGCTCGTTCGTAAGTACAGATCGCCGTAAGTTGGGTTGTCTGTAACCCAGAGACCGCATGTATATAGAGCATTTTTGTTTGTTGCCATGCTACTTGGTGTTTTGTTTCTGTTGTATGTGCTGCCAGTCCTGATTTGTGTCTTCTGGCTACAACAGAACATTAATAAAAATGTTCTATTTCAACCTCCGAAACAATCAGATGAACAAGAAAACCAAGTCTTCACAGGAGCAGTATACAATCAGTCACAGATAAAAATAGCACGGTTGCTTCACAAAGAAAACTTAAAGGTTGCCTTCTAGATCAACAAGCTCTCTCATCACCTGAAACCTCCACATCTGCCACTTAAAAACCAGGTGTAGTTGTGGTTTACACTATATAGGACAGACAGGTAGATCTAGAGAGGTATGCTAATTGGAACAATTCAAAGACATTGAAAATGAAAGAAGACACAAATCAGAGCTGGCAGCACATATAACAGAAACAAAACATCTAGTAGCATGGCAACAAACAAAAATGTTCCGCATAGATTACTGTTTTTTCTAAAGAGCATTCCAAGAATCTGCTGAAATGAAGCATCTTCTACAATGCAACATAAAATAAAGGATGATTTTACATAAAATTTGATCTTCATATACTTGTATCTTCCAGTAGTATACAGCAATCCACAAACCAGCAGCCAACGAAATAGCAAATCCACACTTTCCATTGTTTAATCATGCTCAAATATTTTCACTAGAGTTGCTAACTTTTTTTTTTATGTTAAGTCCATACACAAGAGATTGGTTAATCAACCTATAGTACATTAGTACCGTGTATGGGTAGTGGGTTGGGAAAGAAGGTAGTTGTTCACATTTGATTAAATGACTGTATATTTTACTCCTTGAGGAACACAACAGGAGCGGGAGGACTGTTCCATAGTACAGCAGCTGCAGGGATAAAGGAAAAGGAGAAGAAACTTGTTCTGTGGGTTTCAAGGAGCACTGTGATGGGATGTTGAGCAGCAGCTGCTGCACATGTTCCAAAGAGCTTAGTACAGATTGGGGGAAATGCATTTCAGATGAACATTTCCCATGGAAATATTTGTATCGTATGCGATGCGTAGTGTGCATTCTCAAATCGTGTAATCAACTCGCCCCCCCCAAAGATTAAATCCTGAGTGCGCTACTATAGTGCAGAGACTAATCGTCTGTGCGAAAGTGGGGGGTGAGTTGGTAAGAGATGGATCATTAATAAGTCTGACTGCTCACCTCTGTATTGAGTCAAGCATTTTGAGGGATCTTTTAGGGGGGACCCACCCCATATGTGAGAGCAGTATTCAATGGCTGGGCAGATTTGTATAAGGTTAGCAGCTGTTCAGAGGTGAAGAAACGTCTTGAGCGAAAGAGAAATACTAGTTGTTTTTTTTTTAAACTGATAATGCAATGGTTGTGATGTGTTTATGAGGAGAGGCTTGATGTCAGAGTAATTCCAAGAAGAGAAATCTCAAATTGCCTGGAAATTTGGGTATTGTCAAAAATAATATTGGGGGAAAAATTGGTTCTTTTTTATGAGAAATAAAGACAGAAATGGGTTTTATTAGCATTGAAATTGATGAGGTTATCTGAACCCCAATGGAGGATGGCTTGGAGATCAGAACTGAGGGTGGTGGTTGAGGTGAGTTGTGTAGGATAAGATTTATCAAATGATAGGGAGGAGTGCAATGTGCTGTCATCTGCAAAACTGTCTATTGGGTTGGAGATAAGCTGAAGTAGGTCATCGATGTATATATAGCAGGAAGAGGGTTGGTGTGAGAACAGAATCTTGTGGAACCCCAGCATTTGAATGGTGAGAGGATAAGGAACCATCCTAGTGGGAATTGTATGTTGGGCATCCGGAATGGTTGGGGACATTGACCATTGTCAATTATGTATGCATTGGGAGCAAAGTGTGAGGGCAGGAGATTGGCCTTTTCTGTAGGTGATGATGCAACAGAGCCATCTGGGTATGATAGGGGTGGAATAGTGTTGGGCAGAAGTTATGACCGAATACTTTGGTGAGAGACCAAAAAGCTCAGTTGCCATTTGGACAGGCTGCTAATTTCCCGCTTTTTGCTCTTTCAAACTCTGGTTTTGGAAGCATGGATTGTTTTTTTTTTTTTTTTTTTTTTTTTTTTTTTTGCATTTATTTAGGGTTTGGGTATAAGCTCTAAAGGAGGATGGAGTTCTTGATTTGAGCCAGTTTGGTTTATCATTTGTACAGCCTTGGTGCATCTTTTGGAAAACCAAGGTTTAGTTAGGGAATGGCAGGTCAGAGTACCGTGAGGAATGTATGTTTCCATACCAGTGAGGATTACTCTAGTTATAAGTTATGTGCATGTGTTTGGGTTGGAAGGCTGGAAGCAATAGTCCAACAATGGGGATGAGGCAGAGAAGTTGCAGAGGCTGTCCCACTTGGCACTGTTATAATGCCAAACTACTCTTGTATGGGAGTGGCTATGTAAGTGTTGTTGAATAGGGAAGGAGATGAGCAACTAGATTGTGGTCAGAATTTCCAAGGGGTCCAACTACATTCACTGTGTATTTTGAAGGGTCATTGGTGAGGAAGAGATCTAGGGTGTTTGGAGAGTGGTTCGGGTTATCAGGTATTCTAGTTGGCATCTGAACAAGTTGTGCAATGTCATTAGTGATGACAAATGTTTCAGCATCTCTGTCTGCAAGATCTGTACAGATGGAGAAGAAAAGCCAGTTGGTATCGTGGACATTAACTGTTTTTACTACCTTTTACTTTTCTATTTTTTTAGCTTATTCGTTAATTGAGAAACTAATTGAGAAAATAAAAAATAGTTTCTATGTGCTGAAGTATTTTTTTTATTTTTTTTTTTTTGTGGAAAAATACCGATGACCTATTCCTAGAATGTTCCATCTCCATAGAAGCCTATGCAATGATATGTAGTTATTTTTATTTCAAGTATCCTAGATTCGATACTTTCTTGAAAGAAGAGTGAGGTGTCACTCCAGTACAAGATCAGAAAATAAAAATTCTTTTCATCATGAAATGAGACAGGATTACGTTTCATAATTTAAATTATTATGAGTAAGTACCGTACTGGATATAGAATTGGTCAATACTGTTATTTTTTTAATTCCAAAGTTTTCCACAGTGAAAATAGAATCTTACTAAAAGGAAGTCAAGTGATGTGGATTCGTGGATTCTTTTCTCCCAAGAAACGAGAAAGGACTGGGTTTAGAAGGATTGAAACTGACTAGGAATTGAGAGAGTTTGTCACAATTGAAAAGTGTCATGATCAGCAAAGCCTATGTAGTGGGGATTTATATTTAGTGAAAGATCACTAATGTACAGAGAGAATATAACAGTTGAAAAAATAGAACTCCAGAGTGTTTCAGGATTAGCATAAATTGTAGGATAAAATTTCATTTTCTCACACAGCATAACCAGAAAGAAAAACTGAGCATCCAATTACAGAAAATCACAGAATGGGAACTGGATCAGGAGACATCTATGCTAGATGTATTATCAAGAACAGTAACCTGGGTTTTTCCAAACCTGTGAAATGAATAGAAGAGGATGAAAGAAAATCCTCATTAACAATTAATGATTGAGCAGAAAACTTTCACACAGTATAGTAGTTGGCTATTAACTGGATTTGTCTATTATTTCAGAAAAATCTGAACTAGGTGCAGTCAGTTAGTATGATTCAGATTTTCACTGTTTGAAGGAGGGGATTGATGTGCACATATTCCTAAGATGCAGAAGATATTCTGATAGAACAGGAGAGCGAGAAAGACAATATAAGAGTTTTAGTAAAATATGTACTTCAAAGTGAGAACTCATGCACAGATTTAAAGACAAATGGAATGATGCTGCCGGAGTCAAAAAACATTTTAGCAGGGTAGTTATAGGTTTTTCTGATCTCTTACTGATAGAAGATTATGGCACTGGGTATGAAGGTTATGAAATGGTCAGAGGATGTTTTTCTTGATTTGAGAATCATGATGCCAGGAGAAAATCTTTGTATTTTGGTTTGGGGTGCAGAATAATGCCAGAAGAGGGAAATATAACAAAGATGGGTAGAAGATAAAATTGGCACAACTTCTGCCTATTTTACTGATATACCAAAAAAGCATGACATAAGGTTTCTGCTTTTGGCTTTTTGAATGTGTAAATTAATATTAAAATAAATTTTAGGGCTTCAGCATACATAAAAATTGAGAATGGAGATACAGAAAATGAAAGGCAACAATTCATAATGATTTTATGATTTATAATCTTTTTTTCTAGTAGTAAGAAATTAATAGTTGTTAATTAAACAAGGGACTCAAAATGCAGTGTAAGTTGCATATATATATATATACTTTAAACATGAGTCAAAAAGAAATACTGACAATGATACTTAAAAAAAAATTTAAATCAAGTTTTCAGTGTGACTTAGTGGATTGGGTCAATTTTTATTTTTTATTTTTTTTTAAACAAAAATAATATCATCTTTGACCACATTTAAGTGAGTAGATATAAAATCACCTGTTTGAAGTTTTCCATCTTGCCAGGCAGGACCATGAGGAACTACACTTTTAATTTGCAGAAACTCTTCAACATCACCTTCATCTCCTCCAACAATAGTGAATCCAAATCCACGTGCACTTTTTACTAGAGATGTGTGTACCATCTCACCTTGAAGTTCTGATGGGTTTCGAGTAAATACATATGGCTGTGACTGATTAAGTGTATGGCCTGTAAAAAATGTAAATGTGATATTTCTAAATTTGCAAAAGGAATTAAAATTTATAATCACAAAATAAAAGCAAACTGTATAAGTGAAAATATATTATTCAATTTATGTTAAAATGCATTTCCATTCTTACAAATGAAAAGCTGCCAAATCTAATTGAACTTTAAGTGTACAAAAGGAGAGAATATTTCAAAGCACCTTACGATGCTTCATTTTTTGATGATCCACTTATATGATGCTTTTCGATTATAACTAATAACCATTTATACAATGTTGCATTCACTCATACAATGATTTTAGCAACCTGATACTTTTGTGAATCAACCTATGTGTAGTTTTTGTGAACTGCTTAAGATGGTATTGCTCGATGCATATCTCTGTGTGTGTTTTGGTGTTTCTCTGTGAATTATAAACTGTTTTTAAATAACTATTATTGTTTGTTTTATTGATGTTAATAATGACAGATAAAATTCAAAGTAAGGGCATTGTTGTTTCCAGTGAAAAAAAAAAAGACATAAATTTATTATATTAGATACTAAGATTAAAATTATTAAATTTATTGACAATGGTGTAGTGAATATTGAAATAAGCCACAGGCTAAACTTATCTCATACATACTACTTCTCTCGTATGTACTACTGTTACAGTTGTTAAAAACAAAGATAAAGTGCTATACCAGTTAATACTACAGGTATCAACATGACAATCTTATTGCTGAAATGGAAACCTTTAATAGTGTAGATTGATGACCAAACTGGTTGGTGTGTTACCTTAACCCAAGCTATTCAGAATAACTCTTAAGTTTGCAAAAAATATTCTAAATTTTTTGCAAACTTCAAAAATAGCTGACATAAATTAATGCCGTATTAACATCATTTCTGCAATATATGCTTAAAAATGTTATCAAACCATTACATGCATAAACAAGAGGAATTAAAAAATAATAACAAAAAAGACAGGGATTCGCTATATGATGGTTGTCTGGAGCCTAACATGTTGCACGATTGGAGTATGCCTACTGCAATAACTGTAGACTATATGGATGAAATTCATCCAAAGAAAATTCTAGTTTCAATTGAGGATTCACACTGAAAAATAATTTAAACTAATATTAAAATTCTTCATCTGCTGAATTTAGAATCTGTAATTTTTTTTTTCCTTGAAAAATATTGTCAAATCATTTCAGTTGGATTATAATCATCAAATTCCTGACATTTACCCTCAAGGGGGTGTACAGGATATGATAATATTACATGAAAAATTAACATCATTACTAACTTCCTATCTACAATTTTACTCCAAATCTCTATTACCTGTCAAGACTCCAACAATATCAGATCTTATATTTATATCTTCTAAGACATTTTTTTTTTTTCGAAAGGTTATTTTTCACTTGGTCAGACTATAATAAATTTAGTTTAATTCTTTATCCAAGTGTGTGCAAACAAAGTTTGCACACACTTGGATAAAGAATTAAACTTATTATAAGTAATTTATAAGTTAACTTATTATAAGTAATTTAATAAAAAGGTGGCACACCGTTTGGCAACCCCTATAGGAGGAGATGACCTTGCTAATGCTTCTGCCTTGGTATCTCCACTTGGGCCTGGCTCCCACTGAAGAGACCTCAATAAAGGGCGAAACTAGTCTGGGTAGTGGCCCTTCCCTTAATGCATAACATTATACATATCTGCAAGGAGATGTGTTTTGCATTATGGGAGATACTGAGATAGGAATATTGGTAGCTTGCTCCACCTTTGCAAGGAGTCGCCTGGTGTTGTACCACTATACCCCAGTCCTGAAGATACTTTCATGTGCAAACTTTGTTTGCACACACTTGGATAAAGGATTAAACTAAATTTATTATATTATTATCTTCTAAGACACTTTGTACCGTATCAATACACCTATATCTTGGTCGTCCTCTGGGTCTTTTTCCTGCCAACCTGGCAGAGAACACCCGTTTTGCTGCTAATCTTTCCTCTCCCATTCTGTTTAAGTGATCATACCACCTGAGATTAGCTCTTCTAACACATTCCTGGATGCTAACATTGTCAAGTTCTTTCCTAATATCCTCATTTTTAATATGATATTGCCACTGATACCATCGTTCACATCCCTAATCTTTTTCAGGACTCTTATATCTGCTGTCTCTAATCTTTGGTCAAGTGTTTTATTTCTAACCCAACTCTCAGATCCATAAGTTAAAACTGGTTTGAACACTGTCTTGTATACAGCTAATTTAATGTTTTGACTAATTTCTCTCTTATTCCATATAAATTTATTTAGTTGATTTCTAACCATACTAGCTTTGTTGATCCTATTGTCTAATTCCATATTTAATTTACCATCTTCACTAAAAATCATGCCTAACTAGCTGAAATGTTTTACTTGTTCTATAGGTTATTGATTCACAATGCAGTTGATATTTTCAATGCTTCTACCTATTTTCATTGTCTTTTTATTGCTGACCTTCATACCATATCTATTACAACACTTATTCAATTTAGTCAGGGAATCTTGCAGACTTGTAGCAGATTTATTTAGAAGTATAACATCATCTGCATAAAGCAAAGAGCTCACATTAACATCTCCAATTTTGATATCAGATTTAACAACACTTTCCTTCATAATGTGATCCATATAGATAATGAATAACAGAGAGGATAATGTACATCCTTGTCTGACACCAGATTTATCAACTGCTGACTTACAACTCAAATAAAGACTAAGTACTGCTTGATACAATACCCCACTGACATACAACTATAGAGTTCTGAATAGCTTCTCTCTTGGCACCTTGTCATATGCTTTTTCTAGATCTACAAAACTTAAATACAGATATTTGTTATATTCCCATGATTTCTCAACTATTTGTAGTAAAGTGAAAATCAGATCCTAAAAGCCTCTATTTGGCCTGAATCTGTTTGTTCTTCACCAAGCTTCCCTTCCACAATCCTACTCAACTGTTTCTCAAGTATACTGGCATAAATCTTACCAGGAACATTCGGTAGAGAAATACCTGTGTAATTCTCATGTTCAGTTTTATTTCCCTTTTTATATATGGGTACTACGAGAGTTCTACTCCAATCATCTGGAATTCGTCCCTCTGTCCAGGCCTTCTGAATTATGCAGTGCAGCCACTGTAAGACTTTTTTACCTCCATACTTGAGCATTTCTGGTCGAATATCATCTACATTTCGAACTTTTGAAGGCTTTTTCTACTTCAAGTATGGATATGTATTCCTGATTGCATGCCTGGTCAGAATTTGTTATCACTGTGCTTTCATTTAGCAATTTTTCAAAGTAATTATTCCCTACTTCAAAGATAACTTTTTTTTTTTCTTGTTTTCATGTCACTTTTATCATCTCTAATTCCTTTCACAGCACTCTTTCCTCCATTTCTGGGCTTCTTCAAACAATCTCCAGAATATCTTGCCACCTTCTTGATATTTATTTTCTATGTTCTTGCCAAAGTTTTCCCATGACATTTGTTTAGCTAGTTTTATAGAGTGTTTAGCTTTCTTACATTTGTCTCTGTATTCTCTAAGAGCACAAGCTGACTTATTTGCCAGGAACTTTCGATATGCTTTCTTCTTTTCCTTCACTGTCTCTTTATCTTCCTGTGTCCACCATGGAGTTCTGATTTTTCTATCATTGCACACAATCTCACCACATGCCTCTCTGGGTGAATCACTTAGGGTTTTCTTCAAGGCTTGCCACTGAAGAAAATCCCCAAGGTTTGCTTCCTATTCTCAAACGGTTTCATTTTTTCTTGAATAATGTTTGTATATTTCAGTCTACAGTTCACATCTGAGAGCTACTCAACTTTTATTCGCTTTAAAACTTTCTTACATGTTATTCTTTTCAATATGAAATTCAATTTTATCCTGCTCAAGACTAAATGGTAATCACTTCCAATTTCAAATCCTCAATACACTGTAGTGTCCTGAACCAGAGAGAAAAAATCACTATAAACAATAACATAGTCAATGAGACTTTGCTTATTCCTTGCCTCTTCTCTCCATGTGAATTTGTGCACATTTTTGTGTTGGAACATGGTGTTAGTAATAACCAGTCCATGTCCAGAGCAGAAATACAACAAGTATTTGATATTATTATTAGCTTTGCTCTTTTCTCCAAATTTTCCAAAAACATTTTTGTATGTCTGACAATCATTTCCTACTCTGTTATTTAGATCCCTAACAAGGACCAACTTTTCATTTTTCATTGTGTCAGTTGCTTTCTCTAAAGTCTCAAAAAATTCTTCCAATTCTACCTTAGCAGAATCTTCAGTGGGACCATATGCACAAATGAGTCTCATTGTCCAGTTCCCGATTCTGATATTTGCCCACATCATTCTACTTGAAATTGCTGCCATTCATGAAGATTAGTGTCGTATTTGCTCAGAAAGTTCTCACGAGTTTTTGCCTTTTATGTTTCAGTCACCCCTATTACATCGATCTAGTACTTATCAAATTACTCAGCTAGCTCCATTTCTTTGTCATTCAGGCTTCTATGTTTATAGTACCGATCTTGAACTCTGGTGATATTGAGTTGGGGTGTGTTTTAGGTTTTGTTAGTTTGTTTGTTAGGGATTATTAGTAGTGAAAAAATTAAACATAAAGCAATTATGGTTTCATAACTGCTTATGAAAGTATTTTCTGGTGTGAATATGTAACGTTCCTATAAATAAAAGAGGAAATGAACCATTTGGTAGTTGTGTAACTAGTGTGCCTAGGAAGTAAAGAAAGTTATCTGTTTCCTTTTCTATTGTGAAGTGTACGTCTGCTTCATGCATGGCTGTTTAAATGTTTTGTACATTTAAACATCTAATGTGCCTAAGCATGGGACCAAATAGCAAATACATCATCCACATAATATAGCCAGAATTTAGGTTTGCATATAGAAAAGTTGGCTTGGTTTTCTACATATTATATATAGAAATTGGCTGGGGGGGGGGGGATTCGTTGCCATCCTAGTTGGTATCGAGTATAAAGAGTACAGTATTTTTATGAAGAATAGAGAGGATAGGAGATGAGGGGGCATGCTGCTAATAATATCAGATGACTTGAATCCAGTTCAAGTTGAGACCTATGATTGTAGCACTACTACTCCTACTACTACTAACAGTATTTCATGTGGCAGTGAGTTTGAAACCATCTGGTGTGAGGTGGAATCTAAGAAGATCAATTATATAGTGGGGTGTTGTTACAGACCTGGTGGATTGGGTGCTAGTGATGAAGAAATGTATCACCAAATAGACAGGATGAGCATGAAAAGAGTAATCGTAATGGGAGACTTTAATTATCCAAATACTGATTGGGTAGCAGTAGAATCTCGAGAAGAATGAAAATGGATTTATTGAGCTGTTGCTGAACAAATTCCTCAAGCAGCATGTGACAGAAGGAACTCAAAGTCGATGAGTGTTAGATTTGATTATAGTGTCAGAGAGCGTTTCAGTTAAAGACATAACTATTCTGCCTACAGTTGGTGACAGTGATCATGCGGAATTCACTTGGGAAGTGACTAAGTTTATGAATGTTCTATTCAGAAAAGGTTACATGCTGAACTACAAAGCAGGAAATTATGACCAACTGAGGGGTATTCTGAGTTCAGTGGAATGGGATTGATTGCTGGATGGGAAAAATATTGACAGTGCATGGGAAGCATTTAAAGCATTTAAACAACGCTTAAATGACAAAATCAGAATGTGTTCCAAGAGTTTGAAGAATAAAAAGGGTAGGAGTCAACTGGATGTGTAATCTTATTAAGCAAGAGATTCATAAGAAAAGGATGAAGGAATACTGTGTGCATAAGGATGATGTCCGTTAAGAACGTTATAAGCAGCAGGCTAAAATAGTTGCAATTGTTGTAGGGAAAGCAAAGTCTGAGTATGAAAAGAAACTGACTCTGCATGCTAAAGACAACCCACAAGAATTCTATTGATATGCAGCAAGTAAATGAAAAAATGAATACGAAAGAATAACTCTTCTAAATGCAGATGTTGTGAGGGTAAAAAATACAGAAGAGGTTGTTCAACTAATAAGTGTCCATTTTGTTAAAAGCTATTGACTGGTGTATGCAACATTGAACTTACAGCTACCTCTTCAATGGATGAAGTGTCCATTTTGTTAAAAGCTATTGACTGGTGTATGCAACATTGAACTTACAGCTACCTCTTCAATGGATGAAGAAACTGAGGTGTATGAGGATGAGATATTAGAGCTGTTGTACAAACTGAATAAGAATTCAGCAACAAGGACTGATCATCATGTGTGCTAAACTGGCTATTCCTTTGATCATGCTGTTTAATATGAGTCTCAGAACAGGGAGGATTCCACAGGAATGGAAGTAATGTATGTAATTCCATTGCACAAGGGTGGTACAAAGACAGTTGTATCCAACTATCGACCAATCAGTATCAAAAAAAAAACAGGAGTGGTGGTGGTGAAGATTTGGAAAAGTTGGTTAGGGCCTGCATTCAGAAATGGGTTGTTAGTGAATCTCTGCTTTGCAATGAGCAACATGGGTTTACTAAGGGAAGGTCGTGTTTTAGCAACTTGCTCACATTCTATAACCATGTTACCATTGAACTAGAAAGGGGAATGGATACACCATGATACTTTTGGATTTTGCTAAGACTTTTGGCAGAATACAGCATGATAGACTGTTGCATAAACTGGAGAATATGGGTTCGGATTATAGAATATTAGCATGAATAAGAGGATGGCTGACTGACAGATATCAAAAAGTGGTATATGTGGGATATGAGTCTGCAAGATTTAAGGTAACCAGTGGTGTAACACAATTATCAGTGCTTAGTCCACTGTTATTCAATCTGTACATTAATGATATCTGGAAGGATCTGACAAGCGACATTACAGCTATCTGAGGATGATGCAAGATAGGTAGGGTGATCAGGAATGCTGCTGATATGCAGCATCTGCAGAATGATTTAAATAATCTGGAATTGTGGGCATGGGAAAATGGATGTTGTCCAATGTCAGTAAATGTAAAGTCATTCACTTGAGCATGATTAGATATCCAATGTTGTATTATATTGGTGGGATTATGCTAGAAACCGATGAGGCTAAGGATCTTGGAGTGTTAGTAGATAGGAAGTTGAAGTTCAGAGACCATGTAGCAAAGATAAGCTGAGAATGAATGCCCCAAAGAAGGGAGTGTGGGCTAGATTTTTCTCTCATGGGGGGGTAGTGCATGATTGGAATGGATTGTCATTATTGGATGTTATGAGTGCAAGCAGCGTCAATGAATTCAAGAATAAGTATATGATAGCTGGTGTGTGTAGTACGTGGCCTCCCTTGATGAATCCCTGACTACCAAGAAGTCTCTCTTAATAATAATAATAAATCCATGGACCAGTGGCTTCAGGAGAGTTGACTGGTAGTCAACTCTTCAGGTGAGCCGCCACTGCCATGGACTGTGCTCTGAAGATGCTGGTTGAAAATATAGCAAATAGTAGTAACTAAATAAGTACAGTCATCCCTCGACTTACGTCCAGGTTCCATCCCATCCGGCAGGACATAAGTCAAGTTGGACGTAAGTCGATACATTAAATTCAAGACTTGACTGTAATAAGTATACTGTCATTTTAATTTTTAAACCTTATTATAAAACTGTACTATGTGTTACTGCCACTATAAAACAGAAGAATAATCACCCAAATCTTCCTCCACAATCACATCTTCATTACTTTCCCTGAATGATCAGACTGTGGCTCTTCTGGTGTAACCTTTGTTTTTTTGATGAAAATGTCCAATGTGCTTTGCTTATTCCTCTTCTTCTTTTCATCATAAATTTGTTCATAGCAAGCAAACGCATCATGTACTTTCGTTTCTATTATTGAGTGGCATTCAACATTGGGGTCCATGTCTTCAGCCATTTTGAGAACATTGCTAAACTACAAAGACCATTTCTGCTACCCTTCACTGTAAATTGTTTAACTACCTCTTCCTGTTTCTCTTTTCCCTCTTCCTTTTCTGCAACAGTTGTTCGACCAATTCTTCGTTAGTCAACTCTTCAGGAGAACTTTCTATGAGTTGAATTATGTCGTCATCATTCACTTCGAGGTTCCGATTGTTTGCTAGGCTCACTATTACAAACTTCCAAAATCATGCACAAACCTTTCTAATGTCATTTTCCATATGCCACTCATACATTGAGAGGTCACTTTGTCCCAAACCATAGCAATATTTTAATAGCATGAAAAATATTGAATGTTTTCCAGAATTGCACGAGAGTCTGTTTATTTCCTTTAATAGCAGAAATGGCTTGCGAAAAAGTTCTCCATAGATAATAAGATGTAAACACTGCATGAACTCCCTAACCATCAGTTGGATCAATGAAGTAGTGTTTGGGGGGGAAACATAACCTTGAACTTGGTGAAGATCACCGCTATAAGACAGATGACCTGGAGCATTATCTAGAATTAATAAAATTTTAAATTCTACATTTTGTTTCACACAACAGCTTTTTATATCACTCATATAACAGTAGATTAAGGCATCTTCAAATAATTTTGGAGTCATCCACGCCCTCTTATTACTCCGATAATGAACTGGGAGTATGCTTCCTAATGTTTTTGAAGATTGGAGGATTCTCACTGTGCCATATCTCAAATGGTTTCGGTTTATATTCAGCCAAATTATCCTTAACATAATCATAATACAGGCATTAAAGCTTTGAAAAACTAGGTATAGATTTTAGCTTTTTGTGGATGAATGTCCGCTCGGGCATTTTTTCCCGAAACAAGGACGTCTCATCCATATTAAATATTTGCTGTGGCAAATAAATTTCCTCTGTGATAATTTTATCCAATTTTTCCACAAACTCCTTGGCAGCCTTCTCAGCACTTGCAGATTCACATACATTTTCACATTATGCAGCGCAAAATGTGAAAATCTTGAATCTCATGAACCAACCGGAAGAAGAGTTGAATTCATAGTCATACCGAAAATGTTATTTATTCCCTTATGGGATCACGGACGTATCTTCGAGAGGATGTAACTCGATGGATGACTGTATTTTATTTTGTTCTTCGGGCATCATTTTTTTCCATGAACCATTGCTAACAATAACATTAAAAAGCAATAATAAATGCTTTGTTATATATCACATGCATGGCTCACTGCTAATTTGGAATATGTCATTAAGATGTTTTGTGAATGAGGACATAGCTGATCGAGGATAAGACCTCGATTTTGTTTCGTTTCACTGAGTGACTAAATCATTTCTGTGGTTTCTTTAGGAATATAACGCAATCTATTTTTTCTTTTTTTTTTGTGAATACCTTGTAATGCAGACAACAAAATGGCATGTCTGTGTGTATATATATATAATACCATTTATAATTATATATATATATATATCAGTGGCGTTGTGTGCCCATTTCAGTTATTTGTGCTGTTGCGTGGCTTATGCAACCCATGCTGCAAAAATTCACGTCAATTTGACATTATGATTGCATTTTTATTGATGTATGAAGGTTTTAAGAGTGCATAGTGCATCAGCCCTCATCTTAATTGGTCCAATGCAATTAATTGTAGAATAACTTTGAATACTTTAAGTTATCAATTAATTGCAATGAAATCTGCATAGTGCAGGACAATGTTTGTTTTGAGATAAATTAGAAAACAATAATAAAGGAGAATGCTCTATTGGTTGGTATATTTGAATTACTCAAAGGTATAAATATGTGAACCATCATTAATAAGTCATGTGAGAATGGAAAATGTAAAGGAGAGAATAAGTTTGAGTAGAAATACTTTCATCAATGGCTATAAATTAAAGATTCCAAGAAATGATATACTTGGTTTAATCCTTTATCCAAGTGTAAGCAAACCAGTTTGCGCTTGAATTATTTTCAGGACTGGGGCATCTCATATAAAGAAGCTAATGACTTCACGTCACTTGCCTTAGTATCCCATGAGTTGCTCCAATCCTGAAAATAGTTCAGCAAACTTGTTTGGTTACACCTGGATAAAGGATTAAACCAAGTATATAATTTCTTGGTATCTTTAATTTATAGTATAACCAAGTGTAAAAACTTCCAGCAACTTTCTCTAATCCAGATTATTTTAATAATAAGGTGTGATGACATTTTGCCTACTTGTATATGGAAATATGACTTCTGCATTACTTAAACATTGGTCTCACTTCTGGGTCTGGCTCTCAATGATGAGACCTCAATAAAGGTCGAAATCGGTCTGGATAGTGACCCCCTCCCATAATGCATAGCATTATACATGTCTGCAAGGAGATGTGCTTTGCATTATGGGATACTAAGGCAAGTGATGTGAAGTCATTAGCTTCTTTATATGAGAGTTGTTCCAGTCCTGAAAATAGTTCAGGTACAAACCTGAATTATTTTCATTATTAACTATATATATGTTAACTATATATATAAAAATTATATAATTTCTTGTTATCTTTAATTTATAGTATAACCAAGTGGAAAAACTTCCAACAACTTTCATTAATGGCAAACGAATTATTAATGATTGACATTTGTGATGTGTGTCCTAATAAGTTACTGCTAGAGCAAATAGCATGTGTTCATGCTTATAAAGTTTAGACATGAATAAGTAAATTAATGATGGCATAATTAAAAAAAAATAAAAATTATGAGAAGAAGGAAAGAGATTTGATTTGTTTGCAAAGTATAAATAACTAACCAATAATAAACAGCTGCTTAGCGAGGGGCTAATCCAATGAACTAATAAATATTGATCAGATGATTCATTTAGGCGTGGCAGGAATACATGGTTTGATTAAGCAGCAAATCATATAGTAAAATCTGTTGTGCATGTGATGTGTATTTCTCTGGTTTATATTTTGCTTTGTTTTCTAAGAGCTTTCTTTTTGTTTACTGAGACTCAGCATACATTTTACACAATAATAGGAATAATTATAATATTATATAATACATAATATCTGATCATAGAGAGAAAGAAGACATCAGTAACTACAGACCCATCTGTCTATTAGCACACACATATAAAATATTCGCCAGTCATCCTAAACCAAATACTAACCTCCATCAACGAAAATAGCTACAAAGAACAGGCTGGTTTCAAAAAAGGCTTTTCAACAATAGATCACATTCAAAATATTACTCAGCTAACAAAAGATGCAGAGAATACCGGATTCCACTTTGTCTTCTTTTTATAGATTTTAAAAAGGCATTTGACACTGTTGAGCATAACGCAGCATTCCAAGCTTTAATAGAACAAGGCATACATCCAGCTCATAAAAGATATCTACAAAGAAGGCACAACAAATATCACCCGATTAAAATTAACTTAAGTAGAGGAGTACGTCAGGGTGATGTCTTATCACCTAATCTCTTCAAATGTACTCTGGACAGCATCATTCGAAAAATTGACATGAAAGATGGAATAAATATCGATGGTGAAATGTTAAATATCCTATTATTCGCCAATGATGTGGTATTAATATGTCACTCACCCAAACTCTTAGAATCAATGCTGAATAGCATAAGCCAATGTAAAAAAATTGGATTGGAAATGCACCTGGACAAAACAAGATGGATGAAAAACAAATACTGTAAAGATCATACAATCACTCTAGAATCTCACCTAATCTCTTTCAGACCACTCACCTTTTCAGACTCTCACCTTTTTCAGACCACTGAAAAAGTTGAAGAATACATCTACCTCGGCCAGTCCATAAAAATGAATAATGATATAACAAATGAAATAGCAAGGAGAAAAAGAGCTGCTTGGATAGCCTTCAACAAAATAAAATCAACAATTACCAACCAAAACATAGATATAGAAACAAGAGTCCATCTTTTCAATAGTCACATCTTACCAGCATTAACTTATGGCAGTGAAACATGGAACACAACTTTAAAAGAAGAACAAAGCTTAATAACAACTCAATGTGCAATATAAACAAAATAGACCACATAAGACACACAGAAATCAGTAAGAAGTAAATCTGGACTCACGGATATAATAAAAGCAATCTACAACAGCAAAAGAAGATGGGCAGGACATCTCGCCAGAATGGAGACAACAGATGGACAGTCAGAGTTACAAACTGGTATCGGAGAGATACCAAAAGGAAACCTAGAAGACCAGCTTTAAGGTGGGAAGACCCAATGATTAAAAAAGTTGGAAGAAAATGGAGAAGTACGGCCCAAGACAGGAATAGCTGGACTCTTTATGACCTGCATTCATGGAGAAATCCTGCTGACTGAAATTACAGGTCCATCAAGGTAATATCTGATTGTTATCGGGAGGAATCTTTATGTGGACTTTTTCAATCGAAGGCGAGTTAGCCGATCTCATATGGAGATAGCAGGGTTTTTTCTCCCCAAAACTCGGGTTTTTCATCCTGCATACAGACAAATCGGCCCTTCAGAACACACACAATTTATAGACAAAAAATACTAGTTGAGGTGGTGATGGGCAGTAGATGGCGTTGACAGAGATGGTTCGTAGTAGAGGTTCAGTGTAGTGGTGGAGACAGTTGTATAGTAGGTGTCCTCCCGTAATGAGTCTTCAGACTCCTTGGAGGTGTCAAAAATAATAATAATAATTATAATTATCCACATTTTCAGAATCCTACATTTATTAGTTTTATTTAGTGTCAGTGGCTCTTCTGCTTATCAATAATAGACATCTCACACATGCTAATATTTTGTTGCAGATCAACAACTTCTTATAATACACAGAAGTATTCATTTTTATTCAGGAATAGACAAATTTTTACAATGTCAATTGTTTCCGAAGGCTAGAATAAAAATGTTCCTATACCGTTAAAAGACCCTCCAACATCAACAGATGCTATATTTCACAAGAAAGAAAGAAAAACAAGTAGCTTTGTTCATCACTAAATACAGTAAATAGATATTTAACATCTGTGTACTATATTTAGGAATTAGTGTAATTAGAGATAACTAATGACACACATAAGGGAAAAACGCTCTTCCCCTGTAGGCTATGCTACATGTGTGCAAACAGAAGAGATTTACTGTAGCAGTAAACATAGCAGCTAACTAAACAGATTTGTCCTAATACTCGCTTTCAAATTTTCAGTTACAGAAAATGTGTAACAGCTGTTTATAATACAGTCATTAGACACAGAAAGCTCTCAATTTATGAAAAGCAAAATGAATTTTACATATATCATCATCATCATCATCAAATTCCTGCCATGTACCCTCAAGGGGTGTACAGGATATGACAGTACTACATGAAAAAATTACATCATTACTAACTTCCTATCCACAATTTTCCTCCAAATCAGTCTGTTACTTGTCAAGACTCCAACATTATCAGATCTTATATTTCTATCGTCTAAGGCACTTTGTACCGTATCAATCCACCTATATCTTGGTCTTCCTCTGGGTCGTTTTCCTGCCAACCTGGCAGAGAACACTTGTTTTGCTAATCTTTCCTCTCCCATTCTATTTAAGTGACCATACCATCTGAGATTAGCTCTGCTAACGCATTCATGGATGCTGACAATGTCAAGTTCTTTCCTAATATCCTCATTTTTAATATGATATTGCCATTGATGCAAATATATATATATATATATATATATATATATATATATATATATATATATATATATATATATATATAACTTGAACTTGAAATCAGTTTGAATTGCATTTGAGATATTTGATATCAGGTGCAATTAACATGCCATATAACATCTTTAACCACATCAGACATAGGACTAATGATATAATTTTGAAATGTGGAAGAAGTTCCTTGAAGAAATACAGACGAATCCTTTAAATGACTGTCTAAAAGAGGATCATACTCACAGAGCACATTTAAAAATTCTATATAATTTCCTCGATTAGCTGAATCTTCAGACTCATCATGACTCTCAAAGGAAGCTCAGCCAAATAGCATACAGTCTCAATTTTTTGTTTTCCAAACATCTTGAGATTTTGACTGAACACATGATTAGCAGCACTCATGTTTTTGCACTGCTGCTGTTAAATGATTAAAGTTGGATATCCATGCTTATTCCAAATGTCTTTCTCTCTGGTGAATAATAAACAAGACCAACAAAAAAGTCTTGACTACACTTCACATCCAGTTAACCATTCTACTGTATTGTGAAATAGAGAAGCGACTCATGTACTCACTTTTGCATCTTTGTGCTTGTACAGTAAATTTGGAAGAGGAGGATGAGGCTTACCTCCTTCAACTACAATCATATAATCTGCAAAAGTTCTGGTAGAAAACAGTACCTTTTGTTAGATAATCAACACTGTTTCCCATTGTAAATATGGGCAAGAAAGTTATAAATTTATTGAAAATTATATATTAAAAACTGGTCTATATTATATATAAAAACTTGCCTACTACATCAATTCACACTTCACGCATGCAAAACAGATGAAACTCAGAAAACAAAAACAGCAACTTATGACAAATGACAACATTCAATTGACACAATAACCAATCAGTGCCACTAGGTGCTATTGTCTCAGCGCTCACCCTGCTTCAAATTCTGAGCGGTTTAAAACCATTGGAATGCTAAGAATGTGACCTGCTGTGCCATCTGTACATCTTTTCAAAGGGCTCAAAGGTGTATGTATTTGTGATCGCACACTAGGGATATTAACACGAATGTTTATGTGTCGAAAAGTATCCTCTTCATGAGGCATTAGTATATTGCATTTACTTTCAAGAATCATGCAAAGACTGGAAACAATTAGGGAAGTCTTTAACAGAAATAAAAGCAAAATATAAGATTGGTGATATTGCTATTCTGTGGATGAGCAAGAATTGCTATTCTTGCTCATCCATAAGAATTACAGAGAAATTAGGAAAATTTCTCTGTAATTCTTGCAGTCAATATTTACCTTTTAACAGATGGGTATTATGAAAGTTCTCATCTCATCTTCCTCCTGAATGTTAGGCTCAATAACATATCATTGCCAAATTGGCTCACAGGAACCAAATTAATGCTATGATAGGGCAGTTAATCATAGCCCACTATATCTGTAAATTTCATGTATTCTCTGTTAGTTTGCCTGTTGTTGCAGGATGGAAAGCCCTGACACTTCACAATATGAGACAGACTAACATACCTTCACATTCACTTGAAAAGTCCTTATAAATGTTTTTAGCATTCTAGGTGGTATTCAAATGTAGGTCTTTATAAACAAAAGGGTATAGTCATAACCAAGCAAGCTACAGCAATCACTGTTATAAAGTGTAAACATGGTAAAACTTTCATGCCTCCCTTTTTTTTAATTTTTTTTTTCAGAATTTCTGGTCAAGTATCGTTTACTCTAGATGCTTTTCCAATTTCTGACAGCATTTTCTACCTTTCATACTGAAACTACTTGTGTGCGTATTTCTCTTTAATATTTTCTATCAGGGGATTACTTGAACAAATACATGAGTGGAAAATCTGGGGCACCTGATGCAGGATCTTACTATAATATAATATATTATTGATATATTGCCTGTAGACCTGTCCCTACCTTTCTTACCCACCTCAAATGCTATTAGAGTTAATGCTGATTTTTCCTCCTTTCTTAATTTTCTTCTTTCTTTCTTATAGCTGAAGTTTGCCTTCTCTCCCAAAGTATGCACCTATCTTTATAATAGACTATAGCAGGGAATTGACTACTTGGCTGCAGTATTTTGTCTATAACTACTATAAACAAAAAGTCTCAGGCTGTGGTCAGCGTTACACATTCCAAGAAGTGAATTATCTCTATAAACCCACTTAAGGGAAATGAAAAGCAGAATAGGTCAGCAAATAACATTAATAACATATCAACTCTTAATGTGAGAACTGTATTTAAAACCAGAAAATTTAAATTGTGAAAAGAAGTAAAAAATTTAACTGTGCCATGGAAGGCAGACTGCAATCCTTCTCTCATTTTCTCGTCCTCCTAAAAAGGATACTAGTTCCTTAGAAAAAAAGAGCACGTTCAAATTTAAAGAACAGAGATATTATAATACTTAAGGCTGATAAAGGCACTTCAAATGTTATCATGAATCCAACTGATTATATGTTGAAAATTTCATTTTTACTCTCTGACCCTCTACTTACAATCCATCATCATCATCATCATCAAATTCCTGCCATGTACCCTCAGGGGTGTACAGGATATGACAGTACTACATGAAAAAATTACATCATTACTAACTTCCTATCTACAATTTTCCTCCAAATCAGTCTGTTACTTGTCAAGACTCCAACATTATCAGATCTTATATTTCTATCGTCTAAGGCACTTTGTACCGTATCAATCCACCTATATCTTGGTCTTCCTCTGGGTCGTTTTCCTGCCAACCTGGCAGAGAACACTTGTTTTGCTAATCTTTCCTCTCCCATTCTATTTAAGTGACCATACCATCTGAGATTAGCTCTGCTAACGCATTCCTGTATGCTGACAATGTCAAGTGCTTTCCTAATATCCTCATTTTTAATATGATATTGCCATTGATGCCATCTGTTCACGCCTCTAATCTTTCTCAGGACTCTCATATCTGCGGTCTCTAGTCTTTGGTCAAGTGTTTTACTTCTGACCCAGCTCTCAGATCCATAAGTTAAAATTGGTTTGAACACAGTCTTGTATACAGCTAATTTA
The DNA here is from genome assembly GCF_054136105.1 of Typopeltis vanoorti. NCBI lineage: Eukaryota > Metazoa > Arthropoda > Arachnida > Uropygi > Thelyphonidae > Typopeltis > Typopeltis vanoorti. Next base: position 85,114,133 of record NC_143553.1, read on the forward strand.
GTGTTCCGACTAATTTCTTTCTTATTCCATATGAATTTATTCAATTGACTTCCCACGATACCAGCTTTGCTGATTCTGTTGTCTATTTCTATATTTAGTTTACCATCTTCAGTAAAAATTGTGCCTAAGTAGCTGAAATGTTTTACTTGTTCCACAGATTCTCCATTCACAACACAGTTGACATTTTCAATGATTCTGCCTATTTTCATTGTCTTTGTCTTTTTATTGCCGACCTTCATACCATATCTATTACAACAGCTATTCAATTTAGTCAGAGAATCTTGCAGACTTGTAGCGGATTTATTTAGAAGTATAACATCATCCGCATAAAGCAAAGAGCTGACATTAACATCTCCAATTTTGATATCAGGTTTAATACCACATTCCTTCATAATGTGATCCATATAGATAATGAATAACAGAGGAGATAATGTACATCCTTGTCTCACACCAGATTTAACATTAAACCATCTTCCTGTACTTCCTTCAATTCTAACTGCTGACTCACAACTCAAATAAAGACTAAGTATCAGGACTCTCATATCTGCGGTCTCTAGTCTTTGGTCAAGTGTTTTACTTCTGACCCAGCTCTCAGATCCATAAGTTAAAATTGGTTTGAACACAGTCTTGTATACAGCTTACAATCCATTAAATTATGATCCTACTTGGACAAACCATGAAGAACCAATAACCTTTAACACAATATAACTATGTGGCCTATGGACCTTAAAAAAAAAAGTGAAATCTATGAGACTCTACAAGACTAACATTCCTCTGCAGCCTATCGTAAATGGTACTAGCTTGCCTAATACCATTTACGATAGGCTGAAGAGGAATAACTATTTGTTATAATAATAATAACTATTTATTATCAAAACATCTGGCTAATATCCTAAAGGAGCACATCACACATGGATGCCTTCATTAAAAATTTGCAACGCTTTGTAGAAAAACTAGGAGAAATTTCTATCTTACCAATGGATATTCTAGCTAGTCTAGATATTATATCATTGTTCACAAATATTCCTGTAGATGAAGTTATGGCACTTGTAGATAATCTGTTCCCTCCTGACATCTCCCAACTATTTAGACACTGTCTCAACTTAAATTATTTCCAATGGAATGGAAAACTTTATAAACAACTGGAAAACTTTGAAAAAGATTTCTTGCTATCTACAAATCCTAAACCGTTGCTTTGGTGGAGATATGTAGATGACATATTTATAATCTGGACACACAGTGTGGTTGAGTTACATGATTTTCTTTCATCTATTAACTCCTTCCACCATAAAATTAAATTCACTTTAGAACTTGTAAATGAAGGAAAATTACCTTTCTTAGATGTTCTAATTTCAAAAAAAAGTACTCTCTCTCTCTCTTAGTGTATATCGAAAATGTAGAAAAAATACTCTCTCTTAGTGTATATTGTAAGCCCACTCATACAGGTTAGTTACCTACATTTCTCTTCATTGCACCATATATCGCAAAAATTAAATATTATACATATGCTGAAAAAAAAAGGGGGGTGGGACTCTATTACAGGAGATAAAGAAACACTAAAAGAAGAACTACATTCTCTTCTCCAACTATTTATGAGTAATGGATATTCTAGGTACAAAGAATACTATTCTCTACTCCTTCTCTACAACAAATCCCTGCCATTTGCTACAAAGTCTTGGTTTCCATCCCTTATATTGGTAAACTTTCTATCAAAATTGTCAATCTCCTGAAATCTCATGACATGAGAGTGGCTTTCAAGCCCACTGTGGCTATACAAGCTCTGTTATGTTCACCTAAGGACCACAACCCCTTCAACAAACATCCTGGAGTTTACAAATATTCCATGTTCTTGTGGCATTGCTTACATAGGGAAAACTTCTAGAATACAAATAACTTTTTGTATTCATATAAATCATAGTGATGGTAATAGGTAACAACAGGGAGGAACACAACTTGGAATTGGAAGGAAATATTAGAACAGGTTAAAAAGTTTAATTACTTAGCATTTAAATTATGAAAACAATATTTAAACAATCATGACAAAGAGTTTAAAATCAAAGTATACTGCTCAATGGTATTATTCTGTTCATTATGATACAAAGAATAGTTGGTGAGGCTTTGGTGCCATGAAAGTTGACAAAGCTGTCCTCACTCTCCTGTAATATGAGAGGGATACAGCATTTAATAATTTGATCTGCTGTCATTCAGCAATTTTCACTCATTGTATTTCATATTCATTTTCTATATTGTTTTGTTTGCAGTATAATATTCAGTTATGTAAGATATTTACTACTTTCATTATGAATATTAATACAGTAGATGTGTGTTATGCAACATTATAATCAAATGAAGGCACTGTAATGAAGTATTAAAAAAAAAAAAAAAAAAACTGACTGAAGCCCATAGCAGCAGTGGTATGTTTCTGCTTGATATTGTGAGCTATGTGAGGTTTAAAAATGCACTTTGTGAAATGTATTTACTATATTTAAAAAAATTGTTTAATGAACCGAACAATGCAGCAAGCTCACAGTTATTTCTGTTCCACACCTGATGACATTTTAAAACAAAATGGCCAGCACACCATATTGTTACTGCCTTTCCATGAATATAACAGCTTTTATGTTTCATTTGTTTTTTATTTTCAACTCTGCTAAATTCTTAGTTTAATTTTTTTTTTCCTGGTTTATTAATGTTATTTGGTCATCTAATAAGTATCTCTATGCTCAAATTATTGGTTCTTCATCTTCAACGCCTCCTAATTACATACCAACTCAGCCTGATCAACTATATCATACTTACCTTCAAAAAATGCACTCAGGTAGGTAAAATTAATAATCCATATTTAAAATAATCTTATTTATTTAGCATTTTTGAAACCTAGTTGGGTAAATAAAAAAGGGACTCTCCATTACCAAAAATAGCTTTGCTTGCTTTGTATTATTATTACGTGACACCTCCAGGAAGTCCAGACTCATCGATGGAGGGCACCTATTTTACATCTGTCTCCACCACTCAATTCACCAACTACAACGAACTACACCAACAGCATCTATCGCCAACCACCATCACTAGTATTTTTACAGACAATCACAAACATCCATGCCAACAGCCTTTTGGCTGGAGAGCAGATATGCTAACCACTCAGCCAACCAGGCCGGCAAATAAAGGAGCATCATGATATTCAGAATTGAAGTATTAAACCAATATTACATGGGTTGAATATTAACTATGTTTTTGCTTGCTGATATAGAGTGGATAGGAATTGTTCCTAGTTGTTAAAGAAATAAGAATTTATAGGTTGCAATATGATGCAACGTGAATTGTTAAGTATATGGAGAAACATACCATTGCTATATGCTTGCCCTATAGGTAAACCTTGCCTTGCACTATCCACATTACTGCTGTTCTGATTAACTGAATTCCTTCGATTAAGAGAAGAGTGTTCCTGAGATTTTGATGGGGAAGACTTTGAGTCATTTTCTAAAAGATGAGAATTTCCTGAGCTATGACCTGTTTGTTCTAAATGTTGCCTCCAGCTGGAATTTGTATCTTCATGCTCTTCTACTTTTCCTTAAAGTAAACAAATGAACACACAAGCTAGAATGTTTTCAACATTTTAGTTGTAGAAATAAAAGAATATCATTTCTTGGCAAAGTCCTTTAACATTTTAGTGTAAACAATTTTTAAAAAATGATATCACATCATATAATTAGCAATTAAATTCAAAAGATTTCATCTTCCTGATTGAAAGGTAAAGTACTTCCCTTATTTTGAATGTACAAAAAAATTATTTATACTTGGTATAAAAATTGAAATAAAGCTTTACAAAGAAAGAGTCCATAATTATATTTAAACAGGATTATGATTATGTTTCCAACTAAGCCAAAGCAACAAAATAAAACATAACAATAAACATAATTAAATTAATTTTATATAAATTGGGCAAATTTCAATGCTAATATCATCTCACTGCTGGTGTATTAAAGGATAGTTTTCTTTAACGAAAGGGTTAAACATATATTTAACCCTTAGAATACCAACAAATAGCAAAGTATTTCTGAGAGCCTAAGTCGGATGTGACCAAAACCATTAATTCCAAACAAGATTGTCTATAAAACTGATTCCTCTTCAAAATCATCATAATAAAAGGCATTACAACTGACTCTCATTACTGTTCCAATTGGCACATACACCAGATCTGCCAGTGTGTCCTATGTAGTACAGATTACAATTGCAATTGATCTTGTAGACACCTGTTTTTTTTTTTTTTTTTTGTGCTGGATGTGGGAAGTTTCAAATGTTCAGACATTTTGTGCTGATTGGGTTGAAGGCGACTTTTGTTGGCGAAGCAATCTTGCTATTTTATCTGTGATTGACTGTATATATGGAAGAATCACGACATGTTTCTATTCTTGTTATTCTCATAGAAAGGCTTATACATTGGTTGTACATTATTACTAAATAATGTAAGGAATTCACAACGTATACCGGAATATAAATTAAAATAAACTTTAATATATACTTCCTATATTTCGGCAACGTCATGTTGCCATCTTCATGGGAACATAAGATTAAGACATGTGCATGCAGGCACTAAAAACAGCAAATGAGGTCGAAGGGAGGAAACGACTGTTTTTTCTAAAGTCCTGATGGTGCCCCCTAGCAGGTTATATTAGGTATCCATTGGACTGAAGTTCTCAAGATGTACGTCTCCCAAATTTGGAGCAGTCTCATGCATCCAAATTTGTTGAGGTTTGGCATGTTTCTTAGGGCTGAGGCTGATTCTATGAATAGTCTTTCAAATTTATACTTGCTGCAGCGTATAACTGTGGCTTTCTTCCACCATATTCTGTGGCGTGTATCCAGAGCATGGTCTGCAAGCCCAGAGTGGCAGTACTGTGAAACCAGATGTACTCCTTGTGTTCCGAAATTCTGATATTCGCTGTCCTGCCTGAATGGCCAAAGTAGGACAGCTTACAGCTGCAAGGGACCTGGTATACACCAGGTAGGTCTAGGGGAAGTGGTTAGTCTTTAGTGGAGTGGATAAGGGATGCCAATTTTCTATATGGTCTGTAACAAGAGGTCAGGTCATGTTTATTCAGGATTTTGGTAATTTTTTCCTAGGTGCCCTGGATGTAGGGAATGGTGATGGATTTAAAGTAATCTTTTTTGTGAAGTGGCTGTGGTTTACTGGTTTTAGTATTTTTTGGGGGTTGTAGTCATTGGCTGAGAAAGTGTTAAGGATGTGATTTAGTTCAGTGGTTAGGGCATTGTCATTTGAACAGATTAGTTTAGCCCTGTTGTACAGTGTCTTAATAACTCCATATTGTTGTGTGTGTGTATGGTGGTGGTGTGGGGGGGGGGGGTTGTTGGTGAATGTACCTGCCTGTATGGTGGATTTTCTATAAACTGAGAAAACCAAGGTTCCATCAGGCTGGCAGGTGACTTGTCTAGGAAAGGGAGGCTGTTCCATAGATCTGCTATCATCTTGGTCACTCGCCTCTGGATCCACTCCACCTCCTCCCCATCAAGAAGAAATCTAGGTGACCAAATCTGGGCACAGTAATCGAGATGAGGTCTTATCAAGGCTAGGTACAGAGGTACAATAACTTGCTTGTTTCTGCTCGTCAAAGTATTTTTCAACAACCAAGTGAGTCGATGAGCTGATTTAGCCACTTTTGCAATGTGCCCAGGTGAACTTGATTCTGGGGTGTTGGTTGTTTAAGTGCGTTAAGGAGAGGAGTCTGTACATCTCCCAAATTTGGAAGACGTTTCTTGAGAACTTCAGCCCAACGGCCAAGAATACCTAATATAGCCCGCAAGGGACACAATCAGGATTTTAGGAAAAACAGTAGTTTCCTCGTTTCAACCTCATTTGCTGTTTTTAGTGCCTGCGAAATTCACAACATATACTGGAATATAAATTAAAATAAACTTTAATATATACTTCCTATATTTCGGCAACGTCACATTGCCATCTTCATGGGAACATAAGATTAAGATGGCAACGTGACGTTGCAGAAATATAGGAAGTATATATTAAAGTTTATTTTAATTTATATTCCAGTATACGTCATGTCCTTAAGTTATTTAGTAATCACGTTTCTTTCTATTCTTGGTTTTTTTTCTTCTAATTGTATTGGAGGATGAAATAGAATTATTTTTGACAAATTTTCTGTTGTAGCCATTTTTTGGAAGGACAGAATTAAGATACTGTAACTCTTGGTTTCTTTTATCTATGCTGGTGGAAATTCTGTAGACTGTATCATGGGTGTGATGAGAAGTTGTGTGAGAACCCAACTAACATAGGTAACATCTTGTGTTAGTTGGGCATGTGATAGGGCCTACAGAATATCCAACATAGATAAAAGAAACCAAGAGTGACAGTATCTTAATTCTGTCCTTCCAAAAAATGGTAACAACAGAACATTCATCAAAAAAATTCTATTTCAACCTAAAAAAAAAAAAAAAAAACAAGAATACAAAGGAGCAGTGATTCTTCCATATATACAATCAATCACAGATTAAAATAGCAAAACTGCTTCACCAACAAAACTTAAAAGTCACTTTCTACCCAATCAACAAAATCTCTGAACATTTTGAAATTTCCTAAACCTTCACATCAGCTACTCAAAAAACCAAGTGTCTATAAGATCAGTTGCAATTGTGGTCCACACTATACAGAACAGACTGGAAGATCTGGTGAGATACACAAATCAAAACACTTCAAGGATGTTGAGAATGAAAGCACAAATCAGGGCTGGCAGTCCACACAATGGAAACAAAAACACCAGGTAGAATGGCAACAAACTGAAATGCTCCACGTTAATTATCATATTTACTCAAGAGCATTCAAAGAATCTGCTGAAATAATGAAACATCATCTACAGTGTAACAAAAAACAAGGGATGGATTAAGGAAGACCAAGTCTAGTCTTCCTTAATCCATCATGATGCACTTGTATCTACCAGTAGTATGTTACAGCAACATACAAACCAGCAGCTAGTATAACAACAGTGAATGCACACTTTTCAGTGTTTAAATGTTTTCAAATATTTTTCACTAGAAATGTCAACTGTTATTACTTGGTTTCTAGTTTTTAGCTTATTCATATTATTTTCTGATGAAGTGAAACAAAGTATTTCATGAAACAAGTTGAAATAAAAACACAGTTTTTATTTGACATCCTTGTTTGTGGTTTTATACTGGAAAAAAATAGTTATAAAAATGTTCTATCCCTACAGAAGCCTACACAACAAGATAGTGAATTACTATACATGCTTTACTTATGGGCAAGGATTCTGAAGTTGCTGTAGACCTGAGAAGGTAACATTCTTTTCCACAGTCTGAATGCTTCAAGACAAATTTGGCTGGAGATATAGAAAGCCTCGATTTCAAAGACTCAAGTAGAAAAGTATGGAGTCTTTCATGCAAGCTGAGTGAGACTACAAGTGGATTAAAGAAACAACCTGAAGTTACACAAAATATGATCGGCAATCATATCACAAATATTTCAAGATCTGTGAATATAGAAAGCATACAAAACTTATTTAAAAAAAACTTCATCAGCTTAAATCAACTTGCTTATTAGAATCAGAATTTTCAATATCGTTCTCTGTTTAAGACATTGATTTAGTATTGAAAGCAAAAACGATTGGAAAGCTTCAGGTTTTAATGACATTCATATGGAATTTCCTCCTAAACTTGGAAACAAATATCAAAAAATGGTTTGCATAATTCCTCTCTAATATTCTAAAAACTGAAATCTTACCAAAACAAAAATCGTGCTCTACTAAAACCTGATGAACCAAAGGATCAATCCAAGAGCTACAGATCCACAGCATTACAAACTCCTGGAAAAGCTTATTTTCAGTAGAATTAACCACATCATCATGGCAAATACCTATAGAAACAGGCAAGTTTTAGGCCCAACTGCAGCCGTTGTGATCAGGTTCTATCTTTGAAATCATTCACAGAAGCAGGCTCTCAAAAACACCAAAAACAGCTGCAGTATTCATTGAGCTCACAGCTTATGACAATGTTTGAAACGAAAGTCTAATATACAAAATTATTAAAGTCATCTTTTGTTTAACTGCAATCTGTCTAATAATCAATATGCTAAGCAAACAGATATTTTCAAGTGACACTAGGAAAATAAAGTAGCAAACAGAAAAAAAACTAAAAAATTGTGTACTCCAGGGATCGGTGTTAGCCTTCTTCCTTTTAATTTGTTTATTTCAGACCTCCCTGATATGCAAGCCAGAAAATTCTATTATGCAGATGACATTGCTCTTGCTACTGGACATAGTTCATTTAAAAATATGGACAAAACTAACATCCGATCTGATCTAGGAATCTATTTTAAGTAACGGAAACTATGTCAAAATGTAGGTGAAACAGAAGTGTCCTGCTTACCACTGAACAATAGGCTTGACAATACAGAACTTCAGATCACCTTCAATGGTACTGCATTATGATATACAGTATTTGCCAGCATATAAGACAATTTTTTCTTTGAAAATAGGTCTGAAAAACAGGGTGCGTCTTATACGCTGATACTGGTTTTTTTTTTATTGCTTTTGTTATTTCTGGAAATTTTCTTTGTTCCAAGTTACGCGATTTCTTTCTTGCTTCCTCGCGGTGTGTGAGAGCATTCCAGTTATGTAGAGTTCAGTGAATGAGCATGCGCTATCATTGACGATCATAGGCTAAACTTTCCAACTGTTGTCGCAGTTGTTTTGAACGGTGATAAATTTCTTCTGTTAAATTTTCTCTAAATTTCTTGGAAAATTATGGCTGAAAAATGTCGGCATTGCTACAATATTGCATATGCTAAAGGACATGGAAAAAGGGCTACAGAGAGGCATTTCGGGCCACCTCAGAAAATGATAAGAACTTGGAGGAATCAGGAGGATGATCTAAAACAAGCAACTCACAGTAAACATAACCTACGAAGTGGAACTGCAAAATGGCCAGAAGTTGAAACTTGGATTTTAGACCAAAGAAAAGCAGGATTTTCAGTGTATAAATGATTATTCACCAAGAGAAAGCGATAGCCACTAACAAAGGGATCACCAACTTTACTGGATCAACATCACGGTCTTCAAGATTCATGAACTTTATATTTTATATTTGAAATACTGTAAATTCATTATGTTTTTTTCTAAAAAATGTGTACAAAAAAGGGGGTGCGTGTTATACGCCGGCAAATACGGTAACAAGTTTCCCAAGTATCTAAGTGTCACACTGGAACACACACTATCCTACAAGAAACACGAGGAGAATACAGTGGCTAAAATTAAGACTCATAATAACATCATTCAAAAACTTTGTGGATCCTCTGCTACTACCTCATGCTCATCAGCACTAGGTCTGGTATTCTCTGTAGCTGAATACTGTTCACATGTTTTGCTCCACACTCAACAGTGTGGAGCATGTTTGATACCCAGCTTAATAACACTCTATGGCTGATATCTGGTACAATCAGATTAATGAATAATTATTTGCTTCCTACCTTGCGCAACATCCTCTTTCACATGTTCAGAGAGATTGTGCACTCCTTCAAGAGCACAAGAAGATAAGTAATAATTAATCTTCTTCTCACTGCACACAAGGATA